>NC_133774.1:123997642-124160399 GCF_003597395.2 Chelonoidis abingdonii
GCGCAGCCATGTCGGCCGGGGGCGGCGGGCTGGGGACCCCCCGGGCCCTGCCCTCCTCCGGGCCCCGGGCTCTGCGGGACATGCCGCACCCGCTGGCCGCTTCCAGCAGCGAGGAGGCGGCCTCCGATCTCACCCCCAGCCCGGACCTGCTGCTGCCCCGCAGCTTCGCTGACAAGGTACGGCCCGGCCGGGCTGGGGTGCGGGATTTGGGGTGGGGGATTGCAGGGCTTATTCTCCTGCCTGCTGCATCCCTGGCATCCCGGGGCTGGCTCTGCCTGCAGAGGAGCCCCCCGGCGATGCTACTGACCCCTCGGCAGGAGCGCTGGGCTGCTCCAGGGCGGTTGTGCTTCCACCCCCTCCCCGCAGTCCACACACCCGCGTGGGTTCCAGTCGCGCCCGGGAGTGCGGTAGGAAAGACTTGAGCAGCAGGCGAAATCCCAGCAAACCCCCCTCGGTCTGTTGTTGTCTTGGCTGCTGGTTAAAGGGGCAGGATGTGATCAATGCTCCTCTTCTGTTCAGTGTTAGGCCTTTATTGCACATGATGGATGATGTATCGATCCCGCCTCGCAAGGTGTAGCCTGTAGCCCAACGGGGAAAGCTCTGTGCTGCTGCTATTCTTGCTTACCCTTAGGCTTGTCATCCATTTGAATGTGATCCTTTCCCCTGGAGCCGCTTTCCTTGCCACTTTCCCTTCTCACAATAATAATATGGCAAGTAGGGTGTGCTGTCTCCACATCCCTTCTCTTTCCAGGTGTGTGTGTGTGCATACTGTGAGTATAGGTCTCTTGAGAAGTGCTACGTTTCTAAATACCTTGTGACTCTCTTCTCTCTCCGAGGAACTTGGAGCAACATTGATTGCTTTCCTGGGCAGACCATGCAATTATACCGGTGTTGCTCGTTCCTGCAGTGGTTAAGTATTTCTTATTGAGTGTGCATGCAGGCTTTTTTTTTTTTTTTTTTAAATTGTAGTTGAATAAAGAAATCTGGTCGGGTTGGGTAGTCGTTATATTTTGGGCGGCTTGGGGGGTGGGCCTGAAGCTTTCTCAAACTAAATTTCATTCAGTTAATAGGCAAATATAGGGCTTGGTCCTGCAAGGTGCTGCAGTCTTCCTGAACTCTGAATGGCATCCTCTGCTCTCATTGACTTGTGCAAGATGGGGCTATGTGTCAACAGTTACAAATCTGCTGTCCTTTGTTCTGGAGGCTTTGTGGCAGCCCTGGCTTTGTCTAAAGCCACGTGAGTGGAGTTCTCTACAGGGCAAGACTGAGGTGTTCTGGAGCCTAGGCATACTCTTTTTGCCCTGGCACGCTTCTCATTGCGGTGGCAGAGGTTCTCCCTCAGCATATAAGAGCTATCTGGTGCCACTGCTCCTCTCCCTTATCCCTGATCCACTGTTCCTTGTCTCTGAGGGGAATGGTGCCTCCCCTGGAGGAGAGGGGACATGCCCACCTGAGCCGAAGACTGTGTGGCACCCTTCTGTGACTTGATCAGCAGGCAAATAGTTGACATGTAGGTTATCGACATTAGGCTTTGCAGTTGGCACCCTTTGAGATGGCATGGGGCAGCTCACACCTCAGATCTGCATAGTAGGTTGTCAGTGCACTGAGGTGGATGTTACTGCCTTGGTTTACCTTCAGGTTGTGAACTAACATGTTGTCTTTGCATCCATAAGGCCTGGAGGCTCCAGCCTTGTCTCCCCCGAGGAGATTTGCATGGAAGTAACTGTAGTGGTGCAAACTCAGTGTGCTGCACCAGTATTGCTGATCCCGGTATGTTACTGGTGTAAGTCCTCCTCTGAGACATAACTACACTGGTGTGAATTTCCCCAGTGTAAACAGGGCCTTAAACTCAGTCCTTAAATTAAAGCTTAAATTCTGGAGCGCAAGCAGGTGCACATCTCTTCTTATGAGGCAGCTGAATCAGGTGAGCTTTGTCACCCTGATGATTTTTTGGGGGGCAGGGGATTGGGAGAAAGAGGGCTCTGCCCAAGAGTAGCCTCAGGCCAGCTGACAATATGCTCATAGGAAGCAGTGCAGGTGGAATCCACCTGTGCTGCTGGAGTCATCTGTGTAGGGTGTGGATGAGTGCTAGCTGCTGAAATTGCTGCATGTGTGATGGGGGAATAGATGCTCATAGTAGTAATTGACCTTATTCAAAGCTTGTCTGAGTAAAATATTCTGACACTAAAGCAGTGGAGAACAGCAGACTCAATTAGCTCTCTACCTGAAGGCCATAGCTTTGGTATAACCTCTCAAATAAAAAGAGATTACCTGAGCCTAAAAACCCAGCAGGTCAGACATGAGAAAAGAGCCGAGATGCTCCAGTGCTTCAGAATCTGGGGAAGGATTTGGCAGTAAAATCCAGAAGACAGTGAATTTGAGAGCGTCTCTCTGGGGTGTTCTCCCTTTCTGTCCCAGAACTCTCCCTCCTCTGTTTAATGTTCACAGGACTGGCAGGAAAAACTCAGCTTCCCTTTTGCAAGAATATTGGGGCTTTCTAAATAAGCAATATCTCTGTCTCTAATCTTATGGTAGCAGTAAAGTTTAAACTGCTTGTGTGGCTAATGCCCATTCCCAAGACACCTCAATAGGTTAAATTTAATGCCTGCTAGCTTGCTGACTGGCCTGATTGTCTTAATCTTTGGCTGTGACTGTTTCATCTCTTGGCAGGTTAATTCACTGGTTTGAAAAAATGGGTAAGAAGATACAAGTGTGGCTGAACTCTGCTGCCATTCTGGACTAGGTTCATAGCTCTTTCCACTGCCTCTCTAACTACCATCTGTGCACAGAAACTACATTTGTTTGCTCTTTGCCTCCCCTGCCTCCAGCAAAATTCATTTGCCTGGTATGAAGGGCTATAATACTCTCCTCTGTACAGGTTGAGATTGGGGTCCCAGTTCTCCCTGCTGTAAGTAGATATAAGCCCACTAACTGAATGGGGCTGTGCCAGGACTGAATTTAGCCTTGACTGTCTACTCCATGTCAACCAGAAAAGCTCTGCAATCCTGATGCCTATTTAGTAGGGATAGGACAGTTTACTGGGTCAGCCTGATTATGGACCTGTTTAGGATCTTTCAATAAACGCTTCCGAAACCCTTTGAAAGTACCAACCGTGCCGTGTTGGCTGGACAGCACAGAGGAAACTTGCACTGCCAGTGTTTTGTGCCCCACCCCAGAAGGGGTATGTGCCCCCCATATTCAGCAATGCTGCCTTAAATGGTAAAGACAGACCTAGTTCTGTTTCCTGTAAGCAGGCGGAACTCTGTTCGTTGCCTTTATTTCCCCGCAGCACTCTTCTCCTTTCTTCTCTTTGGCAGAGCTGGATAATGAGCCAGGCTGCTGACAGATAAAGCTTCTAGTGAATTCATTTAATGTGCAAGTTTCTGGAGAGTCAGTCAGTGGTAGCTCGTATACAGCGGGTACTAGGGTACCATGCCCACTGAAGTATGCAAAGTGGCTTATGTGACTAAATACGAATCGTGAACATCTCTGTGCTTGTGATTTGTTGTTTGTAGCAGCCTCGGGGTGTTCTCTCCCTGTGGCGCACGTACAGATGGCACCATCAAATCTAATGAAAGGTAAGCCCCAGGGATTTTGAGTGGGGTCTGGAGTGTAGAGTCTACGTGGGGCTATTAGAATGCTCTACAGCAGGCCTGCACAACTCAGTGGCGAGGGCCATATTACTGCAAAGAAAACAGCTGAGGGCTGACCCCCCTCCAGCGCCTCCAAAACACCATGACCCCCAGCCCCCCCTAAACACAAAACCACCACGCCCAGCGCTGCCCACTCACTCGGTTTGTCATCCCCCCATGAAATAAGGGGAGGGGAAAAGGGGGACAGTTTGAAAGAATTTCTGGGGCTATAAACTATGGGGGAAGGGGGGCAGTGTGAAGGACTTGGATGTGACTGTCCAACACAGGGGCCACAGGGAGCCGGGGTGGAGTGGGGAAGTGTGACGGGGCTGCGCAGGGGGAAGGTCCCTAGACCAGGGAAGGGGGCAGCAGTTGGGGCAGGGCAGGTGCAACACAGACACTCATACATCTCCCCTGGGGATTTCCTGGCTGCTCGCAGACAGTTCAATCCCTTCCCCCTGTCCCCCAATCACTATGGAGGCCGCCCTGGGAGCAACCAGCAGAGTAGCCACCCTGCTGTCAACTGAAGGAGGGGTTTGGGGGGGTCTTGGCCCAGTCCCGTTCCGTCCCCCGAGCTGTGGCTCGAGCCCAGGCCGGGTGCCCCTCCCCTTGCTCAGCACTTACCAGCTTTGCTCCGTGTCCCCTGACTGCTCCGATCCCTTTCCACACCCTTGCCCCCTGACAGTCCCCTCAGAACTCCCGACCCATCCAACTCTCCTCCTGCTCCCTGACTGCCTCCCGGGACTCCCCTTACCACCACTGGCCCTGGGCAAACCCAACAGCCCCACCCTGCCGCTTGCCTGTGGGCTGCATAGTGAGCCCACACGGGCCGCATGTTGTGTAGGCCTGCACAACAGTCACTGCAGCCTGTAGCTTGAGTGGTGAATCCAGCGCCTCAGACCCCACTCAAAATCCATGCAGCTTTTCTCCTATCAGACTTTGACTGTGGAGTCTGTGGGGGAGGAGAAACTGGAGGAGAAATGGACAAGAAGCTGCAGGAGGCTCTGGGGAAGCCAGGAAGAAAGGCCAGATGGTCAGGAGAAGAGCCACCCTAGTGAACTGATAAATCTGTCAGTCTGGCCCTGGGGAGAGCTGGGGGAGCCCTAGGGGCTTAGGTGGTGGTGAAGCCTCAGGGACTTGGGGCTAATGGCAAGTGAGGGGGAGGGGAGTAAGCTCCAGGGTCTGTGGAGAAGGGAGGAATTAGGGTGAAGAGAGGAGGGAGACCTTGGGGGCCAGGGTTGAGCATGGTAGAAGTTTGGGAGAAGAGGCCCCAGAGGTCTGGGACTAAGCAGGGAGTTACCCCTGAGGTTTTCCCACATTGTTTCTTTTACACCCACTTGTCCCAAAGTTCACAAGCTGTCACTGGTCAGTGTGCAATTAGGGTGCCTCCTATGTTTAATTTACTACTGCAGGAGCAGTAGTACTCAGTAGAAGGATGGCTCGCCTAGTATCTACATTCAGACTTGTGAACCTGCAATAATTTCTTCTTCTTTCTCTCCGCTTCCCTATTTGGGGTCAGCGACTTCTGTAGCCATCTTCCAAAACTCATAACTGTACACCTGGCTGTTGTGCAGATTGGTCTCTGTAAAGGCTGCTGATATGTGGTCCATATACCGAGTCTTTGGCCTCCTCCTTGGTCGTCTTCCATCCACGATCATAGCAAAGGCCATCCTACCAATATAACTTTCAGGTCTCTGCAGGAAATGTCCATACCAATGCAACCTAGCCTTCTTCAACATGTCTTCACCTAGGGGCACCCTCATTAAGCCCCTCACAACTTCATTTCCTTATCAAGGAGCATCTAACCATTTGACCATCTCAAGGTCTCTTTTCTTGTGTCTGGCCAAGTCTCTGTTCACAGGTTAGGATGGGGCAAATTATAGTTTTATGCAGTCTGCCCTTTTGGCATCTTTTTATCCCAGAGAACTGGGGTCAACTCCCTCTATTTGCACCCGAAGCAGCTTTGGTCTGATATGCATCACTCAGGAGACCACCATTGTCAGCAACCATTGATGCTAGGTATGTAAATTCTTGCACTCTCCTAAGCTCTCTGCCTATAATATCCTTTATGGTAGATGGTCGTCCCCCAGTTATCTTATTAATGTTCACTCCATGTCCTGCCTGCTGAAAATTGTGATGGTGCTGTTCCAAGTTGGCTTTCAGGGTGTCTCAGTCTTCTACACACATGACTGTTATCAGCAAACAGCATATTCCAAGGTGTCTCCATATATTCTCACTTATCACGTCTGTGGACAACTGCTAACAAAAGACTCAGTGCTAACCCCACATACAGGTCAATGTTTACTAGAAACTCTGTTATAGTCAAAACCAAATGGGGTACACTAGCTGCTCCTTTGCACATATCCTGGGTAAGATAGACCTATCCCTCAGGCACACCTCTCTGTCTCAAATTCCCATTTGAATTCTCTTGTACGCAATCATATGCCCTCTCCATGTCTATAAAGACCATACTCAGATGCTGTCTCTCTTCTCTGAACTTCTCCATAAGAATTCTTAGAGGATTCTGACTGCAAGAAGCTGGGACTGGATGACAGGATGGATCACTTGATGATTGCCCTGTTCTGTTTGTTCACTCTGATGCATTTGGCACTGGCCACTGTTGAAAGCAGGGTACTGGGCTAGATGGACCATTCATCTTACCCACTATGGACATTTTATGGTCTTATGATAAATATAGCAAAAATCATACGTCTTTCTGGTATAAATCTTTACTGACCGATTCAAACTTCATCCATTCCATGCAAATGCTTTTCAGTAATCATATCTCATACTTTCATAGTATGACATCAGCTTAATTGAATGATAATTAAAACACAGTATATTATCTCCTTTGTTTAAAAATGGGCAGCACAAACCTTTTGTCACTTATCCAGCATTTTCTTTCTTAAGAATCATTGAACAGACTTGTAAAATACTTGCTGACTTCCCTTCCCAGTGATTTCAGTGCATCCACCCATACTTCGTGTTCCTAAGTGCCTCTGCAACCTCTTCCTTCTGCATGCAATCTGTCAAGCCTGGTTTCGGCTTGTGTGTTAGTTCCTTCCTTGGTTTCTCCTCGTTCAGCATTCATTCAAAATTATCACACCAGGCTTTGTTGATTTGTCATATACCATGTTCATTTCTAATAGAAGCAAACTGATTCACATCCCTCATTATTTTCTCTTGCCTTAGTGAGTTTGTAGATGGTCTCTTCTTCCTCATATGCTCCTAGTTGGTTGTGTAGCCCATTGCAGGACAAATTTTTAGCTGTTGCAATACTTCGGCTATGTTTTTTTGCCTCCATATGCCTCTTATCCTTGCTCAAGCCACTGGCCTGCCATTTGTTGACCTTGATGGTGGAGCTTCAGTTGAGAAGAACAAGTCTCCCTCCTTATCCTTTTCAGCATTGGTTTAATCGCTCTTAGGGCTTCATGTGCCATTTCCAGCTATGATTATTTGTGAATCCACAGGTGCTCTTCAATAATGTAACCATGTAGCTTGTAAGAATGAAACCTAGCTAGCCATGGTTGAAAGTCTTCAGGAGCTTCTCACACTTTGTGCTGCATTACCTAGCATCGTCTCTGCAGTTTGGGGTAGCATAAAACAAACTTAGTTTTGCAAGTATCTTGAGCTATGTTGGAACAGGATTGCAGAACTGATTCTCTACAGCCTCCAATGCCTATCTTGTTGGCACAGCTCCTTCATTCTAACTGACTTGTATGGGGAAAAAGAATCTTGGCCCTTATTAAATAAGGTCTGTTAATTGCTGCAGCTTTTACAGTCTTGGCTGTCCAGTACACATTTTCCTTTGTCTGCTGCTGCCTCCATGACTCCGAAACTGGGCCTTTGGGCACCAACCATCCCTGTCTCTCTGATTTAGATGGATTCACTGCAGACTTCTGCAGAAGGCTGGTTCCTTCAGGATGCAATGCTCTCAGTAAGTATGTGCAGTGATATCAGGGAGCCTTTTCAAAACAAGGTCACAATTAGTTGGTCACATGGCCTACAGAATCTGAAAGTCCTTAGGTTAGCAGAGAGCAGCCTCTGATCCATGCTGCTGTAGAGAAAGGAAGCAATGATAGTTTCTCTCTGTTCCTTTTGTCTGAGAGTCCCAAGTCAGAGCCCTCTGTCTGAGGGTACGTCTACACTGCACGATTATTTCGAATTAGCTTAAACCGATATTACAAAACAGATCTAATAAAATCGGTTTAGCGCGTCCACAGTGGATCCCGAAATCGATTGTTTTGCATATCCATTGGTTCCAAGCTACCATCGATTTCAGGAGCGGTGACGTGGGTAGCTGATTCCTCCAGCTATCCCATTTCCCACTTCCGTGTTGAGACACATGCCTGATTGGGGCAGAAACACTGCCGCTGGTGTGTGGTACTAGCCTCACCCTCCTTTGTGAAGGCAGCAGACAACCCTTTGGCGCCCTTTTTCGCGGAGTGCATTGAGCAATCGCCTAGCACAGCAATCTTTCCCTTTTTTTTTCACGTGTGTGTGGGAGAATTAAACTGAGGAGCTTTCCCTGAACACGCCAGGACACTGTGGTTTGAACCTACAGGACATTGGGAGCTCAGCCAGAATTGAATAATTTTCAGAAGACTGCTGTGGACTGTTGGGATATGGATTCCTCAGACCCCTCCCTCCCTTCATGAGCGGTCCATTTGAGTCTCTGGCTTCCCGTTCGCTTGTCACGCAGCGCTGTTGTTATCCTGGAGTTTTTTTTCAACGCTTTTTGGACATTTCGTGTTCTGTGTACGGAGCTGATACAACAGATTTGTCTGCCCCATACAGCATCAGGACCTAGTATCTTCCCGACGTCTATGCTGGACTTCTTTTCGATTCAAAACTGCATCGCCAGCCGTACTGCATCCAGAGCTCCACGCTGGGCAAGCAGGAAATGTAATTCAAAAGTTCGCGGGCTTTTCCGTTTACTTGCCCGCTGCTCCGGTCAGATGCTGTCCAGAGGCGCGTCGTGGTTGCATCTGGGATGCGCCCGGGGCCAAATAACGTCGATTATCCGTCCACATGAACCCTAATCGATCTTATCATATCGATTAGTAGCGCTACTCCCAGTCGATTTGGGGAGTCCGACAATCGATTTAGGAGCCGTTAACTCGTACTTATTACATACGGTACGTGCTGAACGATACAGCGTTGTAAATCGGATAATCGGCGCCATTAAACCGAATTTAATAGTCGCAGTGTAGACTGGCCATGAGAGCTCAGCTCTCTACACATCACCTGCCCTACTTGTCTTTGTTTCGACACAATCATGCTGTGATTCACATGTTCGCTCGCCTCGTGCAGTGAGGTATATGTTTCTTCGTCATGGATTGGTTCCCAAGTGTCTCATTCAATGTGTTGCTTCCATTCTGAGAGACCATAGATAATGCAGATTTTCTCAATACCTACCTGATCCTCATGTCCTAGGGAAAAAAGAATCTATTCCCCTACAGTGGGATAACATGCCAGGGTCATCAGTACAGAGCAAAGCTACATAGCACAGAAATTCCATAGATTGCAGAATGCATACTTAACTGAGATTTTGCATTTTAAGGTTCAGACATCCAGTCACAAGCTCTTCTTGCACACTCTTCATGCAGTTACGTTGATGGCTCCCCCAACGTGATGCCTGGTCCATCTTCTAGTACAAAACAGTGTGCAGCTTTAGTGACTTTCTTTGTTCGCTGCGCTTCTTAGTCCCAACACACTTGCAGGCTCCAGTGAGGGGCACTTTCAACTTCACTGGCTTTACTTCCAGTGGAATTATTGCTATTTACATTGGCTAGTAGGTTGTGGTTAGAGGTAGGTACAGCATATAGATACAATCCATCCTTACACTGAGCTTCTGCATCTCTCTCTCTCTCCTCTCTCTCTCTCTCTCTCTCTTCCCCCGCCCCCCCCTCCTTCTTGGTCTCTTGGTTTCTGCCTGCTATCTCTATGATGGAAATTCCCGCCCCCTCCCCCCCTGTTATTTGGCCTTCTCTTTCATCCCTTGATCATTGTTACTGTCCACTCGCATAGCTGAAGAGAAGCTTTGGGTGAGATTCTCGGATTAACTCTGTTAGCCATTGAAATGAACAGTAAAATTCCTTATTGACTCAATGGACAAGTTTGCCAATGTGGATGAATTTTTTTAAATACTACCTCCAGAAATAGACACCGTTCTAAGTACTAGAATTCCATTAGGATTGGAAGGGACTTCAGATATCTAGTCCAACCCCACTGCTCAAAGCAGGACCAATCCCCAACTAACATCCAAGCCAGGGCTTTGTCAAGCGCGGGCCTTAAACCTCTAAGGAGAATTCCACCACCTCCCTAGGTAACCCATTCCAGTGCTTCACCACCCTCCTAATGAAAATTTTTTTCCTAATATCCAACCTAGACCTCCCCCACTGCAACTTGAGACCATTATTCCTTGTTCTGTCATCTGGTACCACTGAACAGTCTAGATCCATCCTCTTTGGAACCCCCTTTCAGGTAGCTGAAAGTAGCTATCAAACCCCCCCTCATTCTTCTCTTCTGCAGACTAAACAATCCCAGTTCCCTCAGCCTCTCTTCATAAGTCATGTGCCCCAGCCCCCTAACCATTTTTGTTGCCCTCTGTTGGACTCTTTCCAATTTTTCCACATCCTTCTTGCACTGTGGGGCCCAAAACTGGACACAGTACTCCAGGTGAGGTCTCACCAATGTCAAATAGAGGGAGATGATCTCGTCCCTCAATCTGCTGGCAATGCTCCTACTTATACAAGTGCCTCTTCACTTAGCTAAGCCTGCTGGGGCACATCAGATACAACATCTGAAGAAACCCATAACTAATAAGTTATGGCAGATGGGGAAGAAAAACTCCCCATCTTCTGTGCTCTAAAGGTTAACAGGATTACTCCTCTCTTGTGTATCTTGTTGAATTACTTCTCTATCCACTAAATACTTTACAGGAGTCCTCATTGTGTTGATTTTTTTGCTTGCAAAGATAAGGCTAGACAGATGCTGAACTCCACCCAGAAATTGATCTATCACTTCACAGCCCTAAGGACATTTTAGGGCTTCCCCTGCTCCAAAGTGCAAGTATTAGAATGGATGAGATCCAGAAACCACTGCATGTTAACAGAAATGAGTTACAAGCTATATTGGCAGTGTTGGCTCTTAATTGTGGTTCCAGAGAAGCAATTCCTAGTTCTAAGGCATTTTTCAAAATGCTGATGAGTTCAGAGAGGGACAGGCAAATATTTAGTGGCTTTCTGTGTTATGCTATATCTCGCTAGATAAAACTTCAAAATCTCTTATTTTTGTAACAGATCTGTTTTCCACAGAAATAATCTCAGCTGCTGTAGTCAAAACTATATTTAAATGTGCATCTCAGAACCAAAAATCTGCTCTCCAAATGGTCCCTTTTGTATAAATGATTCTGTTTAAGAGAACAGTAGAAACTGTTGACGACTTCTTGTTTTGAAAAGCCTTTCTTTCCTCCCCTCTTTTTTTTTAACTGGAAGCATGGGACTCAAACTTTGGCTTCTGTCAGCACTCCTTCTAGCAGTCTTCCTTCACAACCAGGCTGCTAGTAAATCCTGTCAGCATTTTCTCTATATAACTTCCACACTCAATCCCTTCTTCTGCCATTCCTGCTGCTGACACCTTGCTCCGCATCCTAGTTATCTCACCCTCCCTGGATGGTTGCATCACACCAGATTCCATTCACTATGCTTTAGTTAAGCTTACTTTGTGTAGATAACTCTTCCAACCTCAATCCTTGCATTGGCTCAAGATTTCTCTTTTGCACTATATTCTAACTCCTCATTTCCTGACCCAGCCTCAATAGAACCTGTCATGTTATCATCCTGATCTTTTCCCATAAGGAGCTTTGACCCTCTTTCAGGATGTCCCATATTTCTGAAATCTCTCTTGATCCTGTGTCTTCTCTTTCAAATCCAAGGAAAACTGGAAGAAACAAGTCAATAGTGAGCTCTGCTTCTCCTCTTATTGGACTCTGTTCTTACAAACTGACAAGATGTGGGCATACATCAGTGTCTTGTGCTCTTGTTATAACCTGTCTTCCCATAACAATCATTCCTTTGCTTTCCTACATCTAATATAGGGCATGATCCTGCAAACAAGATATAACTTTTATTCATTGAATTATTCATTGGCATTGCCGATCTTAAAACAATTATAGGGTTTTGGCTTCTTTTAACCACTGTCCTGAAAAAGCCTACCTAGACATGACTAGATTACAATAGGACTTCATTAAATATCCATCTCTATTTTGCGGCCCTTAGAAATTCACCAGTAGTCCTACAGTACTGCATTTGATGCTTGCTTTGGATTTTAAGGTTCACATACAGTAACTCCTCACTTAATGTTGTCCCGGTTAACTTTTGTTTCATTGTTACCTTGCTGATCAATTAGGGAACATGCTTGGTTAAAGTTGTGCAGTGCTCCCTTCTAATGTCGTTTGGCAGCTGCCTGCTTTCTCTACTGTAGTGTTTCTCAAACTGGAGTCGCCAGTTATGTAGAGAGAACCCCTGGTGGGCCGGGCCAGTTTACTTGCCTCATCCGCAGATCCAGCCAATCACAGCTCCCACTGGCCGTGGTTCGCCGCTGCAGGCCAGTGGGGGCAGCTGAAAGTGGTGTAGGCTGAGGGACTTAGTGGCCGCCACTTTCAGCAGCTCCCATTGGCCTGCAGCGGCGAACTGCAGCCAGTGGGAGCGGTGATGACCAGGCCTGCGGACGGGGCAGGTAAACAAACTGGCCCGGCCCACTAGGGGCTTTCCCTACACAACTGGCGACCCCAGTTTGAGAAACACAGATCTACTGCTTGCAGGAAGAGCAGCCTGTTGCAGCTTGCTTTTGGGGGTGGGGCTTGGAACAGGGGGGACCAGCAGCCTCCCTATCAGCTCTCCGCTCCCCTAAGTTCCCTGTGCTGCAGCTGCCCAGCAGGCTATCAATTGCAGCTGCCCCTCCCCTCGCTGCCATGTGTTGCTCCTGCCCTCTGTCTTGGAGCTACTCCCTGAGACTCCTACTTGCTGGGGGGGGAGGGAAGGAAGGAAGAAGGGGGGCTAATGTCAGGGTGTCCCCCTGCTCCTACACCTCGCTTACCCCATCTTCCATAGACCAGGGGGGACACACCAGGGCTCAGGATGGAGGGAGCTTGCAGCAGCTGCGGGTCTCAGCAAGCTGATCTAATTAACAGGGCAGTGTAATTAAAGGGGAAATGTGCGTGTATCCCTCCATTCCTGCTGTCTTATAGAATGAGAGTTAACCCTTGAGGGCTCAGCCAATTGCTAGTTTGATTTAGCAGTAAGGGAAATATCCCACCCTCTGACGACTCCACCTCAACCAAGCTTCTCAATCATCATCACTGGGTACCAGTATTAAATGTTTAAAACTTATTCATAGAGTGTGTGTGTGTGTGTGTTTTATATACACACGCGCACGTCTTTTGTCTGGTGAAAAATTCCTTGGAACCTAACTCCCTCATTTGCATTAATTCTTATGGGGAAAATGGATTTTCTTAACACCATTTTGCTTAAAGTCGCATTTTTCAGAAACATAATTACAACGGTAAGTGAGGAGTTACTGTATACTCTTTTTACCAGAAGTAGAAAGATTGGGGTTTCTTCTAATTTATTGTGAAACTTTGCCTTACTCACATTCCATATGAGTAGAAATGGGTCTTAAGAATTACTTTCTCTTTTCCCACATACATAGTTGTCTTTAAAAATTAGGTACAGAAATAACTGTCAATTTAAAAACTGAGGGCTGTGCAGATCATTTATCAGCTGACTTGGGGTGGGGCTTGCATGAGATTTAGGAGGCTGGCTTTAGTGTCAGACAGCTGTTTCATAACAAACTCAAAGATTGGAAGTGATGTAAAAAATATTATGGAATATATGTATATAAAATAAACCTGATCTGTTTAAGTAAAGGCATTATTTAGAATTTGTCTTCCTGACTGCATCTTAAAAATTTTAGTCCTGGAAACATCTTGCTGTTAAAACATTATGGGGAAAAACCTCACATCTTTAAATATTCCATTGCTATCTAGTGGTTGGAAGGAATTTTTAAGGCTCTTTATACTACATCTGTTTGTAGCTGCATCTGTATGATGGGGTTTTTTACTACAACAAGTCTACTAGAGATAGAATCATGAATATTTCAGAGTGTTAAGGCTCTCTTTCTATACAAGGTAAGTTATTTTCATCTTTACTGGAGACTATGTACTCATTTTGCACACCTCCATCTTTAGTGTAGCTAACCTTACAACATCCTTATGAAACAGGTCAGCATTGTTATCCCATTTTACACGAGTTAAAGTCACAGATCTGCCAAAGTGACACAGGAGGGGGTCTCTCGTGGAGCAGGGAACTGGACTCGGGTCTGCCAACTGCTAGGCTAAATAGCTAACCGCTGGACCAACCTCTCTCTCATTGTGGTTGCGTCTTTTATGTGTGCATGTCTTGCACATGAGAGCATGTGGTTAGTTTGATAAGCAAATTCCATAAGCTTTAGCTGGATGAGAGTGGAGGGTTTATATACAAAGAGGCTGGCGGGTGTGAGAGGGTGTCTCATCAGGCAGTGGCAGATTGTATTAAAACATCACTGACAGGCATGGAGGAAGTGAGCCACTCTGCCAGGAGAACAGGGCCATTCTATGAATGTGGGCGTTGCTCCGGGCTGTAAAGTAGATGCACCAGATGGCAGAAAAACTGAGAGGGGAGGATTTGATTTGTTTAGGTTGGGGCGGGGGCAGGGAGAGGGCTGCACCAGCAAAAGTGGTCAAGAGTAAAGAGCCCATAGGAAGAGATCAGTCCTCCTTTGTTTTTCCCCCTCCCCCAAGCACATACATCCTTCAAAGACGAAACAAGCCCCTTCTGCACTCCAACCCTATTCCCTGGCTGGAGCACCAGGCAGGCAGACTCAGAACTAGTTGCTTTTCTGGTTCTTAAAAGCAGGAATTCTCAACGAACTAGAACTAGCCGCTAGCAGCACTTGAGGGCAAATCATGCACTTATGGTAATAAAGACCTAGAGTAAATGAATGTAGAATCTGGCCAATTGTAACCTGAAGTTAGTTTTAACTGGCTTAACGAGCCAGCATTTTCAGTGCCACTTCGTTGGGTTGTTGTGAAGCATGTATTGATGCAGTGACTGTTCTGGTGGAGCAGTTCCTTGCTCGGGGTAGGAAGTGGCATGCTTGTCTCCATCAGTACTGAGGCATGTAGTTCCACAGTGGTTGGCCTACTTCCATATCCTACACACAAACTATAAAAGTCCAGTAATGCCTGAATTGGCATATGGGCCGCTTATGGAGGAAAAAGGTTTGTTAAATTCACACTAAATAGTCACAGGATTATTGTTTTTCTTTCTGGCTACTTTCTCGCATGTATGTAAAGGATGGTGTCTATGTTCCTGGAAGCATCTCTTCTCTGATGGCTCCTCTCCAGTTAAGGCAATGGTGAAATCTTGTTTGTCACCTAGGCCTGGTCTCTGCTAGAAAACTATGTTGGCTTGCTTTTGTTGCTTCGGTGTGTGACAAATCCGCATCCCTGAGAGATGTAGCTCTGCCACCCTAACCCCTGGTGTAGACAGCACTAGGTGGATGGAAGAGTTCTTCTGTTGATGTACGTACCACTTCTTGGGGAGATGGAATAACTGGGGATGGGAGAACCCCTCCCATCAGTGTAGGTAGCGGGGGCGTGGCCACAGCCCACCCACTTAGCATCCAGGCCCACCCCTGGCTCTGCATCCGCCCAGTGCTCCAGATGGAGAGCTGGGCGGGCGGAGTGGGACAAGTCCTCATGCCCCAATCCCGCTCCTTGGGTGTCCTCCTGGGCCCTGGGGGGGCCCCTGGCCAGCATGTCTTTTCCCTCCTGCAAGGCCAGCTGGAGAAGGTGTGTGCGGAGGGGAAGCAGCCCTGATCCCTCCTGCCCCCTGTCATTGCCCATCCACTTGAAGTTGGGGCCCACCAACTGTCCCATCCTGGTTACGCCACTGGTAGGTAGTGTCTACACTGAAGCACTACAGCAGTGCAGATGCGGTGCTGTAGCATTCAGTGTAGACATACCCTAAGAATGGATCTGACAAACCCCCAGGCAGTGAGGCTTTGAGAATGTGTAGCACTCTGGTCCTTCAGAGGGCAGGCTAGATATGAAAAGGGGAGTATTTTGTGTCTGAGTAGAAGACCCACTCATGGCAGTGAAGAGACTAGCCCTCATTCCTAGGGAGGACAGAAAGGAAGCCCAACCCCATCTTGCAGTAAGAGCATGTGTCTGGGTCACATTAAGAGTTAGTGGTGCCTGGCTCTGCTTGTGTATTGAAGGATGTGGAGGTAGGATTAAAGCTGCTGTTTGCTTGACTCTTGGCTGTCTGTCTTTAGTGTTGCATCTTTTGCATCAACATTTTCAGTCAGCTTCTTCAGATAGTAACACCTGTTTACAACCCTTCTGTGCTGCATCTTTCATTCTGGAAGATGGGGCTTTTTAATGCAAGGCTATCCAGTCATCTTTCTTAGGGTCCAAAACACTGGCCTGAGGAAACTGAGTGACCAAGTTTGCTATTTATTTACATCTCCCTTGCGAGTTAGCTATTGAGACTCAGTATGATGTCCTAAAAAGGCCAACCAATATGACCTAAGACTACTTGGCAAACTGAATTTACTGAGTCCTGCCTCTGTTTTCTAAAGCATGTTTAGGGAATGTAATCTTAGAAGATAAATTTATATATTTGGGATTTGGAACTTTTTATCTATTCTCTTTTTGTCTTTCACCATCTCATTCTGGTCAGGAGGAGCAGGACAACCATGTTCTTCCACTGGCAGCAATATTTTCTTCTCATGGAGGGCCCAATAATAATCATTTTCTCTCCCCCTTCTCCCCCCCCCTCCCCCCCGCAAAAGGAGCACCAAATTCTCTGGCTACTGCTATGTGCAGATCTGGGGCAGTAACTGGGATGGGGTATCTTCTGTTTGTTCCACACAGCAGCCCCTAATGGTGCAAGACACTGCCAGTCAGAAAATGGGCCAGTTCTTGTGGCTTAAGATGGCAATCAAGGCTGTAAATATTCGTGAATGGGTTTGCAAAATCTAGGATGGTTCTTGCCAGATTGGAGCGGCTGGAAAGTGCTTTGGGTTCAAGACTCCAGTATCCCAGCAGGACATTTAGAATCCAGAATGTTACCAATAGTCAAGCAAATAAAAATGCACCTGTCTTTAAAAAAATTAAAATCAGAAAAAGCTTGCACTGAAATTAATTTCCCTTGGCAATAGATGAGAAGCACTGCTATTCTGCATAGGTCTTCTAGGACTAATATACTATCACTTGTTACAGACCAACTTGCCCTCAGATCAATGTATTTCCTTAGCCCGTGGTTATGAGTGGGAAACCACGGCTCCTACCACAAATGGCTCTGCCAGAAACTGGATGCATATACAGAGGCACTTTTCCTGATTGTTAGGATACAGGTGGGCCTATAGTCTGTCTTGTCAACACAGACCTTTTTAATCTCTAAGAAATGGTGAGGCAGTGATTGGGATAGTGTAGGGAGCAGTCCTGCAGCACAGAAACTTTATTTTGTTGTCTCGTCTCTCCCGCTTCCCCTCCTCCCCATGGCACGCTTCTTCTCTCAAAAAAGACAGTCTCGTCAGAAGCAATGCAGACAATTAGCGGAGGGATTGCTTGGAGTCTGTCTCATCTAGTGCTTGTCTTTCCACGCAGTGGTGCTATTCCTGGATCTCCCTTGCTCGTGTCTGTACCTGGCTGGTAGGGGGTGAGGTGGTATAAAGGGTCCTTTCAGTTTGTTTTCAACTGGCCAGCATAGGTCTTGCTCCTGTCATGCCTTATCCAAGCTGGGAGAGGTATTGCTTCAGTTACTGACTCCTTCTGGAACTGTGGGTGCTGCCCCCCCAGGCACCAGAAGGGATCATGCTCTGTGTGCAAAGCACCCTAAAAAACTAGGTCTTGACAGAAATTCTCTGACTGGCCTCCTTTCTTCACAAGCCTAAGCTATCAAGATGTCTTACTCCAAGTGTTCGTTAGAATAGCAATTAGCACTAATTTGCATTTCTACAGCTCTTCCTTTCCGAGGATCTCAAAGCATCCAAACACTCTCATCACTCCTGTGAAGTTGGTAACTAGTGCCTTCATTTGCCTTCTGTGCTTCAGTTTCCCCATTTGTAGAGTGACTTGCCCAAAGTTGATGTAGGGCAGGGGATGTAACTGAGCTCCCTGACTCTTTCCTGTGCTCTGCATTTTAGCACTGTGATAGTGTAGAAGTGCCTTTCGTTCTGTAAACATAGCGCTGGGTGTGGTATCCTGCTTGTCTCACTGATATATTTCTGAGTAGCATCTCGATTTTGCACCTGCCTTCTCCTTACTCTTGCATCACCCCTAATAAAGCTGACTCCACTGATATGTAGTTAGTATGAAATTGAGAGTTAACCTAAAATATCTCAGGTGGGTCAGTTACAGGCAGCGGAGCTGGAACAGGAATAAATACACCAGGGGCTGGCAACCTTTCAGCCAGTGGTGTGCCAAGTCTTCATGTATTCACTCTAATTTAAGGCTTCGCCTGCCGGTAATACATTTTAATGTTTTTTAGAAGGTCTCTCTAAGTCTATAATCTATAACCAAACTACTGTTTTATATGTAAAGTAAACAAGGTTTTCCAAATTTTTCAGAAGCTTTTTTAAAATTAAATTAAAATGCAGATCTTCTTAGTTTAGTGTGATCCTTGCCCTTGCTTTTCCTTGCTGAGTTTTCCAATATCTGGTGGCACGTATTTGGATACTTTAAGCTGCACAAAGGCTTCTGAGTTATCAGTTGATAACTGGCTGGCAGGAGGTCAGCAGCTGGAACCCCAGATCCTCAGCTGAGGTGAGTGGAGCTGGGGGCTGGTAGGGCTGAGCAGGGCTGGAAGCCTGGACCCTGTCTGGCAGGGGGCCTGTGCTGGAACTCCAACTGGAAGCAAGGTGAGTGGGGCTGTGGCGGGACCCTGGCTGGCAAGGGGCCAGCAGCTGGGACCCCAGAGCGGCAGCAGGCTGAGCAGGTCAGCCCACCTAGCTCTGGGGCTTCTGGGGTGGGCTGAGCGTCTCCGCCAGCCCCCCTCTGGGGTTTTGGTTGAGGGCTCTGGCAGCGGACTGAGTCCCCAGCTGGCAAGCCTGGGGTTCCTTTTCCCAGGCCAGCAGCGGGTGCTGAGTGGGACCGGTGGGGAGCCCCCAGCTGGCAAGGGGCCAGCAGCAAGAACCCCCATAGCAGCGGCTGGCTGAGCGGCTCAGAGTGGCGGTGAGCCAATTTTTGATGGCCCACGTGCCACCTTTGGCATGTGTGACATAGGTCGCCGACCCCTGAAATACACAATGACTTCCAGGTCCAAAATTTTAATTTGTAGGCTCTCTTACATGGAGATGGGCTATGTGGTGGTAAAACATTGAGTAACTGCCACTTTTCTTTCTTGAGCCTATTCCTAAGAAAACCAATTTACACACACACACACACACACACACACGAGGCTGACTTTGCATTTTTAAAATGCAAATTGTTAATGCTTCATTTACAGAGTCTGCTCTCTGGAAAGCCGCACTACTTCAAAAGTATAATGGAAGGAAGTGCGCTTCAGTTCTCAGACCAGCTCCCCATTTCCCCGCTTCCTTCTCTGTACGGGGGGACAGGATTTTGCCCCTGAGATAGTACAACACAACTTGCATAACAGCTTTCCCTCCCAGAAGAGCATTGAGAAGAAGTGGGAGTGAGGGTATGTCTACACTGCCCACATTACAGCTGCCACGGCCGTGCTGTCGCATGGGCAGTGTAGTCACGCTTTATCCTCCTCCTCCAAGCAAAAAGGAAGATACCAGTGACTCAGACACTTAGTGGAGAATGCTTTATTCTCTTCCAATGAAAGAAAATAATCCCACAAAGCATTGCACTGAGGGAAGAGGGAAACCTCTGCCCTCTCTGGAAGATGTTTCGCATAGACAGGATTCACATGTTCACAGTAAAAGGCTTCCTCCTGCAAAGGACGGGCTGGTGTTCTTGGAGTAGTTTTATGTATTGGTGTCAAATGTTCCTGTGGAATTCAGAGCACTCTAATTTGTGTAAGTGTGTCTTAATTCTTCTGCTAACTTGAAAGTTTTAATGAATTAGCTTTTCATTGCTTCAGAACCATCTGATGGCAGGATAGAGCAAACTATCTATGGTGTTTGTTGGTATGTATACACCAGGGGTGCTCAAACTGGGGGACGGGACCCCTCGGGGGTCGTGAGGTCATTACGGGGGGGGGGGTCACGAGCTGTCAATCTCCAGCCCAAATCCTGCCTGCCCCTAGCATTTATAATGGTGTTAAATATATTTTAAAGGACGTTTAATTTATTAAGGGACTTGTACTCAGAGGCTTGCGATGTGAAAGGGGTCACCAGTAAAAAAAAGTTTTGAGATCCACTGGTATAGACTTTGGGGGAGTGGTAACTGTTTCTAGCTACATAGAAATGTAAACAGTCCTTCAAAGAATAGAAGTATCCAGAGCAGGGGTCTCAAACTGAGTTTTTACCTTAGGGCCAGTGCCAGCCCTCAGATCCTCCCGGCGGGCCAATAATGTCACTGAAGATGGTATTCATAAACATCTTCTTTTCTGTTGTATTTTTTTTTTTGAATTTTTTAGAAATAAAACTGTCATACAACTTTAAAAATTCTCTGGCAGGAGAAGGATTGTATAGTGTTTGCCAGACACCTGGCAACTCTTCAGTTCTGTCAGTTTGTTCTTGTTTGGCGTCAGTGACTGAGCAGTTGAAACCTTCAGAATTGCAGCAAGGTGTGCGTCAGACAATTGTGTTCGGTCTTTTGACTTGTTTATATTCATTGTGGAAAAAAGTAACGTTGCTTCTGTGGCTGACAGCCTGGCAACTAATGATGCTGACTCTGCCTGGCCACTAGTGATGATATCTCTGTCCCTCTCCCCTGCCAATGGGAGCTGTGGGGGGCGGTGCCTGCAGCAGACAGAGCTGGCAATGTAGTTGCATGCATCTTTCCTCCATGGGCTCAGCAGTGGGGAGGTTCTCGGGCTGCAGATGACCCGCAGGCTGGGACTTTGAGACCCTTGATCCAGAGTGTTGATCTCTGGGATTTTCAGTGCAGGACTTCTGTGTGAAGCGGAGTAGCTACTTGTTATCCCTTGGAATTTTTCTGTATCATTTAGCCTACTCCAGGTGAGGCAGGCCTACCTCTCTGCAGCAGCTGTCAACTTCTGTTGGCGCTGTGGGAACTTCTGGAAAAGGGCAGAACCTCTAGGGCAAAAAGATGGCAGGATATTTGGGCTTCAAAACTTTGTTTTAAAGGCTGGATACTCTTGCATCCTGATCCTTATTTTGTAGGAAAAGAGACCCCAGTGGCTCAGTTACCTGTTAACCTCTACCAGTGACATAGCTGCTGTTCTGGGTGGTGGCAGCTCCCCAACTGGAGGCAGCATGGGAATGCTGAACTGTCAGATGCTAGTGGGTGGGTTTTTGTTGGAGGCTACTGAACTGTCCCATGAGCTGACTCGGGATTTAAATGCCAGTCTCTGAAGTTAAAAGGTCACTAGTGCATAAGCGCCCTTTGAGTTTGTGATTTGACATTTTGCAGTGACCCAATACGCTACAGCAAGGTGTGCATTCATGATCTAGTCATCAGCTCATTGTGAGGCATAAGGTCAAGTGCAAGAAATGAACACGCTGTCGTGACCCTAGAGTGTAGCTGATGCAATTTAAATAAGCTGTATCCTGCATCCTGGCCCCAACAACTGGGATGAGGGGACATGGGGGTTGCGGAGGGTTTCTCTAGTCAAGAGGGTGCTCACCAAGGACAAATAAGGAGGAAACATGCTGTCAGTGAACATTACTAGGCCAAAAAGGGGATTCAGGGTGTGTTGGCTCTTCTGGAAAAGGTGTGGTTTAAGAAGGGGCTTCAAGAAAGAGAGAAAATGGTGTGCATAGTAGACCAGGAAGGGGGTTCTAGGTAGATGGGGCCACTTGGGAGAAGGGCATGCAACTTGGCTGTTGTTCAGCTAAAACTTTCGCTGAACTGTACTAGACAGAAAGTGTTTTGTTTTTTGGTCTTCCTCCAGGATCTCAGTCTGCCCAATGGTACTCCTGTAGATACTTCCAGCCCAGCCTCCTCCTCCTCACTGCTCAACAGACTGCAGCTGGATGATGACTTGGATGGGGAAACTAGAGACCTCTTTGTCAGTGTTGATGATCCCAAAAAACACATCTGTACAATGGAGACCTACATCACGTACAGGGTTACAACAAAGGTACCAGGCAACTTTTGAATGTTACCCCTGAAAAAGGAAAGCGCTTGCTATTTTTTTGAGGGGAGGGAAGGTCTCTTAAACTCCAGCACAGAAGTAGCGACTTAATTTGTCCCTTTTGTCGGTTAATGTGCCAAGGATGTGATTGCTTTCAATAGACTCATTGAAGTGTGGTGTTTGTTGAAACTATGCAAAATTGTTAGCATCTCCCTAGATTTTTATCTTTAGTGGCTTTTTAAAAAATTGGTTAACAATTGGAGTTTTCAAGAAACCGTTTAACTCTGCTAGACTGACTCCATTAGTTTTAAAAGAGTATCATATTACTACTTGTATAACCTGACTGAGGTGTATAGAATCATGTTTCATATAGCTCAATTTTGCTCTCTGTAGCAGAGAAGTATTCCCTCACTGCTGTCTTCATAATCTCTTATCTTCAGCACTGTGCCTCCTATTATATTGCTTCTGCACTTGGCTGACAATTAAATGTCTCCATGTGGGCGCTCCTCTCAATGCTTCTTAAAATTCACTCTCTTCCTTTCTGTAGTCTCCTCTGGTGTCCTAAATATTAGCCTTCCTTTTGCTTTTCCACATAGGTCTCTGTGATGTGTTAGAGGTAATGGATGGTATTACATGAACTACTCATAACAAGTGTGGTCCTGGAATGCTCCTGATTGCAAGGAAAGAAGTGTATATACTATGGCGTTGTGTGTGTGTTTCTCTCTCTCTCTCTGTGTATAGCACATTCATTAGTCAGATGTCTATATGCTAGTGAGAAGAAAAATACTAGAAGAAAATGGGAATAGAACCTTCTATAGGATTGAGCGGTAGACTGCTACAGGTGGGACAACAACTGGAATCTTTCCAGTTGTGTAACTCCCAAGAGTCAGCCAATCTACTTCCCAAATTATGGGTAGGATGTGTCCTTTGTATGGCATGAAGAGACCTAAACCAATACAGTACTATGGCTAGATAAACAAAGGGTGCCATGCCTTCATGAGAAGGAGATGGCTAAGTGATCTGAAGAGGAGTTTTTGTATTTTTTCTTTTCTCTTTTGGGGAACATCTTTGGCACTGCCTTTGGTACTTCAGTGGTGGCACCAAGAGGAAGGCATATGCTACTGGAAGTCACCGGGCTGTGCGTATAGAGGGGGAAAAGCGTGGCCTTTCATTGACCGCATAGACCACCTGAGAGCCAAAAAGCTGCTGCCAACTTTAGAGGGTATAGAAAGAGGCTCCTTCACTTATCTGCCAAAACTTTTGATTGGTGACAGCACAGGGTACCCTGTACCCTTGATCTATCTGCTGGTGACCAGTCAGTCTGATTTACGTGATCTACTCCTTCTGTTAGAGGACAAATTTTTGGAATTAGTCTTAATTTCCAGCTGAGGAGTCTCATGATTATTTCCTGAATATTCTGATCCTGCTGTTGAAATTTGTGTACATGTATGGGCACAGCAAGATTTGCACGGAATAAACCAATCCCTTGAGAACTATGTTTCCAAAACCTAAAACAGCCACTAGGCTTGTTGCTGTTGATCTTACTTTGAAGGCTCTCTGATACTACCATGATGGACAGCAGTATAAAACTCGGAGCAACAGAACTACTATCAGAGCGTTTCTAATATGGATGAGAAACTTGGTTTACCTGGCTGAAAGGCTAGCTAATAGAAATGCTACAGACTATAGAAAACATCAAACCCATATAGTTTCAGTACTTCAGAAGCTCTCAAAGCTTTAAGTTTTAATTGCAAGTAGAAGGGTATTTACCTTCACTTTACTGATCATGGAGAGAAGTGAAGCACAGAACGTGTGAAAGCTCCAAAGTCACGTAAGACGCTTGTGGGAACAGAACTCAGATTTGATTCAGTCATGTGCTTTATTCCATGTGTCCGTATCTGCAATTGCTTCCTTCTGCTCTCCAGCTACTAAGTACATCCTTCCCTTAGGTAGTGTACACCTCACAGAGGACTCGAAAAGCCATTCTTGCAGCAACAGATTGAACTCTTTCTGCTTGGCTGTTATCTTGAAAAATTGAAGGCCTTGTCTACTGGAAGGACTAACTGGAGAACTGCTGAAACCTGAGGAGATAGAAACTGAAAGCTAAACAAAGATGAATGGGTATCTTAGATTGGTCAAACAACAATTCTTTCTGCTAAAACGCCTTTTTAAAATTCCAGTGCCTAATGGATTGTGGAGACGGCATGCCTCTTAAGAGTCAAAATCCTCATGCCTTCAGTTAGGGTGAAAGGTTTATAATGCACATTTTTGATGATGGGAGAAAATGAGTCTCAGACCTCTAGTAAATCCAGGCTTGACCTTCTTTCTGAGGCTTTAGGGGGAAAAAAGCAGCAAGCCTATCTCTTTTCTCTAGGTCATGGGCAACCTTTCAGGTCTTTATGCACTATAGAGAAATGACGACATTGACACCAGATTTATAGACCCATTGTGGACCACCTTTCTGATATGTGTGTCCAAGAATATGTGCTGCTCATACTGCAAAAAGTATTTGGAATACTAAAAATACTCACAGACCAGTGGTTTGAAAAACTAAACCAAACAGCTAGTTCTTATTATAGGAATTTCACTTTAGTGGTGAAGCTGATACGCTGGAGGCTAGAGTTGGCAAATAGAATTGTTCTAAACAAATCAAGCTGGAGTCCATGTGACTGTTACTAATTTAGAATGTGCTGGAAAGGAGTGTTTACCTTACTGATTTCTTTTTAATAACTTGCTGGTTAGAAGATGCCAGGGTGGCATAGATAGATGAACAAATGTGTGTTACTGCTTAGTTCTAGAATCTCTAATATGTTTCTCTCCTCTAGCCTGATCAACTTATTGAGGTTGCTTAAGACTGACACTTACATGAATAACTATCTTCCAAGGGTTAAAATGTTCCCAGTGGTCTACTAGACAGCATGCGTGCACTGAACCATAAGCTGCATTTTACTGTGTCCTGGATAATAAAATCAGCATAGTGATAGAATCATAGAAGATTAGAGTTGGAAGAGATCTCAGGAGGTCAGGTAGTCCACCTCCCTGCTCAAAACAGGACTGACCCTGACTAAACCATCCCAGCCAGGGCTTTGTCAAGCTAGGCTATAAAAACCTTTAAGGATGGAGGTTCCACCACTTCCCTAGGTAACCCATTCCAATGTTTCACCACCCTCCTAGGGAAATTGTTTGTTTTTTTTCCCCTAATATGCAACCTAGACCTCCCGCACTGCAACTTGAGATCATTGCTCCTGTTCTGTCATACCCCACCACTGAGAACAGTCAACTCCATCCTCCTTTGGAATCCTCCTTCAGGCAGGTGAAGGCTGCTATCAAATTCCCCCATCCCCTCTTCTCCTCTGCAGACTAAATAACCCAGTTCCCTTAGCCTCTTCTCATAAGTCATGTCCCCCGGCTCCCTGATCATTTTCGTTGCCTTCCACTGGACTCTCTGGTTTGTCCACATCCTTTCTGTAGTGGTGGGGTGCGGGGGGCAAAACTGAACACAATGCTCCATATGTGTCCTCACCAGTGCTGAATAGAGGGGAGTAATCACTTCCCTCAATCTGCTGGCAGTGTTCCTACTAATGCAGCCCAATATGCTGTTAGCCTTCTTGGCAACACGGACACACTGCTGACTCATATCCAGCTTCTCATGCACTCTAATCCCCAGGTCCTTTTCTGCAGCGCTACTGCTTAGCCAGTTGGTCCCCAGCCTGTAGCCGTGCATGGGATTCTTCCATCCTAAAGGCAAGACTCTGCACTTGTCCTTGTTGAACCTCATCAGATTTCTTTTGGCACAATCCTCCAATTTGTCTACATCACTCTGGACCCTATCCCTACGCTCCAGCGTATCTACCTCTCCTCTCAGCTTCCTATCATCTGCAGATTTGCTGAGGGTGCAGTCCATCCCATCATCCAGATCACTAATGAAGATGTTGAACAAAACTGGCCCCAGGACTGACCCCTGGGGCACTCTGCTTGATTCTGGCTGCCAACTAGATGTCGAGCCCTTGATCACTATCCATTGAGCCCTACTATCTAACCAGATTTCTGTCCACCTTAGTCATTCATCCAATCCATACTACTATAACTTGTTGGCAAGAATACTATGGGAGACTGTATCCAAAGCTTTGCTAAAGTCAAGGAATATCACATCCACCGCTTTCCCCATATCCACAGAGCCAGTTATCTCATCATAGAAGGCAATCAGGTTGATCAGGCATGACTTGTCCTTGATGAATCCATGTTGACTGTTCCTGATCACCTTCCTCTCCTCCAAGTGCTTGAAAATGGTTTCCTTGGCCTGCTCCATGACTTTTCCAGAACTGAGGTGAGGCTGACTGGTGTGTAGTTCTCCTTCTTCCCTAAAGGCACTAATTTGCCTTTTTCCAATTGTCCAGGACCTCCCCTGGTTGCCAAGAGTTTTCAAAGATAATGGCCAGTGGCGCTACAATCACATCAGCCAGCACCTTCAGATGCATTGGATCTGGCTGCATGGATTTGAGCATATTCAGAAAAGCTGGACAGTTCTTAACCTGTTTCATCACTGAGGGCTGCTCACCGTACTCTGCTGCCCAACAGGCTAGAGCTGGAAGGGAAAAAAAGGCATTTTAAAATTGGGCTAGTGTAAGTGATTATATTAAATATCCTCTTGGGATAAAGGGGATGTGAATGGAAAACCTCTGTTTTGTGTACAGGACATGTACAGCGGATTTACTGTCATAAAGTAGCATTGACCTTGGCAGAACTATACTCCTGAAGACAATGACTTAATCATAATTGATAATAGGGGATAGTGGGAGACTGTATCTCTAGATCTGCCGACTTCCTGACCATGAAAACTGACTGAACTAACACTATTCCAGGTAATACTGTTAAGATAACACACTGATCTGATCTCTTCCACGCTGGGAAAGTTTGTCTAGTTAAAACCATATATTCATTAGAATGTTTTTTAAAGTATTTTAGGAGAGGCACTTAAAATTTGCCACAGACATGAATGGGTAGGGTATGGACGGAAAGAATAGTCCTTAAAAGTGGAAAACGAAAGAGAGCCTGGCCTGAGTGGGGATATTGTATCCACTAAAAGTGCAACCAGCGGCTTATCCCTGTGCTCTTGTAGAGCTTGGATCTTGTCCTGATATGTATAGATTCCTGGCTACCCTGAGACATGTCCCTGTTGACATTCTGACATTAGGCGTGACCAATGTGGTATAGGGCATAACTCCCCCTGCCCCCTTTTTTCCCCCCTCTTATCTATGCCAGCATTGGCAGAGGAGTTCACACATGTGTTTGAAAGTTTTAAAGTATCTCCTAGAATGCCCCATTGTAGACACCGCTCGGGAATGGCAAGCTCCTAGGAACATGAGACTGGAAGGGACCTCCTGGGTCTTAGAGTCCAGTCTCCTCATATCCCAGGCAACCCTATTTTCTCCCACTTTTCATAAGTTTGGGTTGAGGCTCTGAATCCTCTTCAAACTACCCTTGTATCCCTGTGATACAAGAGCATTTCTAGTTTGTCTCAAATATAAAACAGGTGCCTGGTCAAGCTTAAATACTTAATCTGTTCTGAAAACTTATTCTTCACTACCCAGTGATGGTCAGGACATTCTATTACTGTCTTGTCTTGCTGTGTTAATATGCTGTATTTTGTGTTAGTATTCATCAAAGGACAAAGCCTGCCATCCCAAACACAATAGAAACTGCAGGAATATCTTTCTGGGGCCTTGGCTACACTTGCAAGGTAGAGCGCATTAAATCAACCCCCGGCGCCCTAACTCCCGAGGGGTCCACACTGGAAAGGCACGTAGAGCACCTGGGCTCTGCAGCTGGAGTGCTCCTGGTTATCCACCTCCACGAGAAGCATAAAGCTTGCTATGCCCAGGTGTCTGTGTGGATGATGGGTTGCATTACTGTGCTCTGGCTGGCCTCTGGAAATGTCCCATAATCCCTTGAAATGAAGTGGCCACTTGTCATTGTTTTGAACTCAGCTGCAGGCATGAGGATATTCCCTTCCAGAACTCCGTTTCTGACTGCTGGCTTGCTTATCTGCTCTGTTACTTAAAGCTAACCTATCCTCTCATCCTGGAATGCGATCCTGCTGCAGAGGGGTGTGTGACGGTCGGGGATGAGGCACATGTTGGGGTTCCCCTCCCCCCCCCGCTTGCCTGTACTGACGGTTCATGACTGCATGCTGACAGTCTCTCCCCCCCTCCTTCCTCCACATTCACACACACCCCTGTCACACTCCACCACCACCCCATTTGAAAAGCATGCTGCAGCCACTTGCACGGCTACCACAATGCACTGCTCTCTCTGGCACTGTAAGAGCTGCTAATCCGGCCATGCCACTGTGCTTGCAGCTGACAGTGTGAAGACAGCAGCGTTTGCCTTGCTGTGGTTGCTGAGGGCTTGTTTAATGCCTAGCGCTCTACACTGGCAAGTGTAGCCAAGCCCCAGCTGCTTTACTGTTTATATTTTTGTAGAATATCGGAGTTGGAAGGGACCTGAGAAGGTCTCTAGTCCAACCCCCTGCTCAAAGCAGGACCAATCCCCAGACAGATTCCACCACCCTCCCCTCAATCCCTAAATGGTCCCCTCAAGGATTGAACTCACAACCTTGGGTTTAGCAGGCCAATGCTCAAACCACTGAGTTATCACTCCTGCTCCCTGTTTTTCCCTGCACATAAACAAGGTCCCCTCTCCTGTGTAATTCTCTCCAACTGGTATTTAACCAGCCAAATGCAAATATATCTGGTCTTCCAAAGCCATGAAACAGAACAAATGACTTCCGATGCCACTGAGGGAGGCCCAGACACCAACTATAGGGGAGGTGCCAGTCAGAATGCACGAGCTTCATCTTAAATTTAAGCATCTTGGCTTTGGAGAGCTTAAAAAAAAAAAAGGCTTTCACCCATTCAGACTCTCTATCTGTGGAGCAATTAATGTAGCAGCTGCAGAACTGTAGTAAAGTCTCAAAGTGGAATTTGCAAATCCTAAACAATTTAATATGAGCTCCCAGTATAATGCTGTGGCAGAGAGCACAGATGGATATGTAAATGGTGAAAGTGGGGGATAAGAGTAAGTGCATGGTTCTTTGTTTTCTTTTCTTTTAAATTTCTGCATATGGAGTTGGTGAGACTGATGCTGGAATACAGCATCCGGTTCTGGTATACACTTGAAACAATTGGAGAGGGGGCAATGAAGAGCCACAAGTGCTTGCGTGTCTTACAGTGAGACTTACAACTCCGTCTGTTTGCCTTCTCAAAGATTGAGAGGTAACTTGTTCACAGTGTAGAAAGTACATTCATAGGGAGAAAACATTAGGTCTTAAAGGGGTCTCTAACACAGAAAGAGAAAGGTATAACAAAAACAGAAGCTAAAACCAGACACTAGGTGCACACTGATGGTGGATTCTCAGTCTCATTATGTCTTTAAATCAAGAGCAGATAGTTGGACGCTAGTTACTGGACAAAATAAAAAGTTAACTGGATGAAATTTTTGGCCTGTATGGTGCAGGAAGTCAGACAAGATGATCTAATGATCTTGTCTGGCCTTAAAATCTATGCATTACCATGGTGCGCTCAGACATAGCCTGCGACTCTTTCCAGATGACTTTTGCCAAATGGAACTTACTGACATCCTGTAAATGTGTGTTCCAATGGCACTTCCAACACTCTTCTCATTGAAATGGATCAGTCTGCAGGCTCTTCAGTGGGGGTTTCTGTACTTTGCCACATGTAGTGCCAAATAACAGGCTATGGCTTCTAGTTTCTCCTTTGGTAGCCGATCTTCTCTCATCAGGGCATTGAGTTTCTGTTGGAAGATCAGCAAAGTTACGAGAGCCCTCTCTGCCTTATGGCCCAAGGGAATCATGAGATAGTTGAGCTCCTAGCGCACGCATACTAAAGCCATGCACTGATCAGTGCCTGTGAGCTGGGACTTGTGAATAGTCTGGTAGATGCTGTACAAGCAACTCCTGGCTTGCTTACTTGGCTGCAGCCTATCCAAGGAACATACTGTATGTATTATCAATTTGCAGTTTTGTTCCAATGAAATTAAACTTGGCGGTTTTGCAGCGAGGAGTTTCTCTGGTTCAGGACATTTCTTGCCCTTACTGTTAATGCCTTCTTCATTAGTGGTTATCTGGAAATTGATTTTCTTTTTAGCCCCAAAATACTATAAAATTATGGCTTAAGTTGGAATTGTCTTTGGTGCTGACTTTATTTTGGAGAAATGTCTGCCCAAGGACTGTTGAACTGAGTGAGGGTTTTAAGATATCTAATTTCTCAGCCTTGCGTAGAAATGAGACTGTGCTAAACCTCGGGCTTTGGCAGAGCCCAGCAATGACACATGCATGTTCTCGCCCACGATTAATCTGTCTCTTGAGTAAACAAGTCATGAGTAATCTTGGTGTTTTTACTCTTCTGTTGCTAAAAGTATTTTGCTCTCTTGGAATGAGAGAAGATTTCATGTGACTTCCCCCAAATGTGTATGTTTCAGTGGTTTTTTTAATACTAACTTATCAGCCTCACACATTTCCCCTTAAGGAAATGTTCTGCTCTGCTAACTCAAAGTAGATTTTAAATAGAAGTCTTATCTGAATAACTAAACTGAGTGTGTTTCCAAATATTTTATCAGTGGTACTTCCATGGCCTGAAGCTGAAAAATAATTTTTTCTCCCATACTAGCATTCCAAGGACTCAATTTGAGGCATGAATTCTGATTGCCAGGTTTGTTTTTTTTCTTCCTAGTTTAAGGTAACTAGGTCTCTTTTGCTATATGTTTTAAAATGAAAAGGAAAGCTTTGTTTACTCTCTTTTTAAATTTTCTTTCATTTTCTACGGGATACTGTCTAATCTCTTTTGTTACTATTTCCAGACCACACGGGCAGAGTTTGACTTGCCAGAATACTCTGTACGCCGACGGTACCAGGACTTTGACTGGCTGAGGAATAAGTTGGAGGAATCTCAGCCAACACATCTCATTCCCGTATGTAGTAAGCCAGAGTCAGTTGTTGCTGAAAACTTTTTTATGTGTTCAGAATGTCTGCTTAAAAACAGTGCAACTTCTGGTTGTTCGGCAGTTAAGGATTCAAGGCGTGTAAAAATGCAAAGCCTCGTTCTGTTGTCTTCTAAAGTGGAATGTTCTAACTTCAGAAAGCAAAACAGCACAAAAAGGGCTTACCCTGATCTGTCCCAGCCAGCTTTGAAACGTTATGGCTCTTAAATACCAAGCACTTGCCCATATGATGCAGCCTAAACCGCTGAAGGTCACTCAGGTTTAACTCTGGTTGAAAGGACACCAATGGAGGTGGCATCTTCCTAGCTTCCCTTATATTATAACAAATGTTTAGCCATTTGGTTGGTTAGATACCATATTCTGTGTGCCCAGCTGTTGGCTTCCAACAGCACTGTCCGTTGCCAACGCATTCCCTCTATGGCATCACTCCTCTGGATTCCCTTTGAGTGGGAACGCCCTTCCCTATGGCACACTTAGTTATAATATCTAGTATTTAAACTACATGCTCTCTGATTTGCATGTGTGAGGAGTTATAAAGATAACTCCCTGCTAACTCTGTTTGGGCTATTCATGCTATTTGGAGGACTCCTCTTACAGGGAGAGGAACTAACTGTTCCAAATGTTTAAAGGAGGCCTGTGGCTTGCTCATGCATGTGCATTCACTGCTTGGGCAGACAGCTGGGCCTCTGTCCACTGAAAAACTTGCTAAATAAGGCCCTAAATCAGGGGTAGGCAACCTATGGCACAGGTGCCGAAGGCGGCACACAAGCTGACTTTCAGTGGCACTCACACTGCTCGGGTCCTGGTCACTGGTCGGGGGGCCTCTGCAGTTTAATTTAATTTTTAAATGAAGTTTCTTAAACATTTTAAAAACCTTATTTACTTTACAAACAACAATAGTTTAGTTTATATATTATAGACTTATAGAAAGAGACCTTCTAGAAACATTAAAATGGATTACTGGCACACAAAACCTTAAATTAGAGTGAATAAATGAAGACTCGGCGCACCACCTTTGAAGGGTTGCCAACCCCTGCCCTAAATAATTATCCCTTTCTCTGAAATGGACAGCCGTGTGTGTCTGTGTGTGGTCTGAAAGAAGTGGTGTCTCCTTTCTTTCTCTTAACATAGTAGCTGTTCTTGACTCTGGGCCTTTGAGGCTTATAAGTAAGGTTCCATGAACTCCTAGCCACAGGGCAGACTGAAGTAAAACATCACTCTTGGTGCATATAAGGCACAGTTAGCAATGTGTGTACCCATGTGCTTTGTTACTCATAGAATTTAAAGGGAAATCCTCCTGGAGCTAGGCTGTGGAAGATGCTGAGTGAGCCTTTGTGTACCTAGGAAAGCTTGCTTGTGAAGAGGCTTTCCTTCTGATTATTTCCTATCTTTTAAATTAGTAGTAATCAACTCCCCTCTCGTTACCTAAAGGGCCACTAGAACCACTCCTTGCATTCATTTATGTGATACCTCTATCTGGACAATGAACTAAAATACCAACGTTTAAGTAGATTTAAAAAAATTTATCCATATCTTTCGCACCTTTGTTTTTAATTTTAAAGCACTAGAATAATGCAAAGAAAATCTAGCTATATTATATTGCATTTGGGACCACTGCTGTCAAACCTGCATCACTGCTCCGCTTATTCTTTCTGCGGCCATCTGAGACTCCACCAATGCTAGTGTGGTGTGAAACTGTCCTGTTCAAGTACTGGGCACATTGCAGAGCATCCTGCGGTTCTTCTTGTTTTTAGCAGTAAATCTCAATTTGCTGTTCCCCTAACCCCCTTTACAAACTGTCACTATTTCTGGAGACACAAGCTGCATCCCATTGGTACTGAACAAATGAGGCTTGCCTGAAAAAGCACTAAATAGTATTCTAAGTCTATTTGATTTCACTTCCCCAAGGACTTGTCTGGGAATATGAAGCCATGATGAACTTTCACTGATGTAAGAGTGCAGTTGGGACTAAGTCAGCTACAAAGAGGGATAAATTTTTTCCAAATTGGATACAGAGAACTACTGTATATGTTGCTGGTCACTCAGCTACTGGTGTCTTCTACACTGGATTCCTTAGCTGCAATATAGTAGCAGAAAATCTTTCAGCAATTCCCTCTAGGTGAGTTGAGTGCCAGCAGAATGTAGCTGGGTTGAGGGCAGGAGGCAACAGCACTTGGTGCTGATTTTAGTGTGTGCACAGAATGATTTTAGTGTGGTGATTTTTCGCTCAAGATACAAATGCATCTATCCGTGGTGTCTGTCGCTGCCCTCTTGTTGGAATTCTAAGTGCGGGTGGTTATTGTAAGCCTTCAGAAAGGAGTGACAAGGATAAAACAACAAACATTAATTAGGGTGACCATGCTGGGGTCAAACTTGGCATGCTGGTTGGGTGTGCTGACAGCTAGAGATGCAAGGGGGCTCATCGGGGTAGAAGGGTAGCTACTCTCTGCCAGAGGTTTCCACCTACTGTCTTGAGTTCTGTGTTCTGCCCTTAGTCTCTTGCATTTTTTACTCCCCTCTCTGCCTCTGTGTAATGCCCAAAGCCCAACTGTCCCCCTCGGCTGCCGGTCTCGTGACTCGAACAGTAGACCTGCACAGACATACCATATTATGGGACACTCTAAATCCAGTAGTATCTCACCCTTGGGCTTCCAGGGCTTTTGAGCCCAAATGTAGTGTGTTGCCACTACCCTTCTGATTTATTGTAAGCATGTGTTAAGTGGCACAACAGCAGAGGGACCACATGAAATTGGAGTGGGAGGAAACCCTCGGGTTTGTGTGTTATCCCACAATTGCTACACTTTCTCTCCTCTGCCTTAGGGCTTACCTCGTGGCTGGGTGATGTACTGGGTTCCTTCTTTGTGCAGCTGCCTGTGATGGAATCTAGGGCTTCACAGCTCAGGTGGCAGATTCTCAGAGTATTCCAGTATATGTCAAGAGAAGACCTCTGAAAGCAAACAAGGGCGTGTGGTACAGAGTAGGTGGCTGGATATGAGGGCTGTGTTTAGGTGGAGTGGCAGGAAGGGCAAGAAACTAGAAGGGATAGGTGGACATATGAGTAGTTTGTTCCATTTAAGCGCGAACAAACCAAGTTTCAATACAATATCTGGCAGCAAACTGGGGTAATCCTTGTAAATGAACATTTAGTCACCCTAGCTATAAAGCGCATACAGCCTTTGCTTTAACTTTCTTCTTTTTTAGAGGTGATTTTTCATCGAGGTTAGAATTGAGGAAAATGTATTGCAGCTTTCTGTATCCCCTCGTGGTGGAGTTGTTAAGCTACAGGACCTGCCCTTCCTAAAAATTCTGAGTGGGGAAAATGGAGCAATTGCAGAAGCTCTCTAGTTTGACACTGGCAAGTATGGAGCAGTGCACTTACAAGTTACAGATAAATGGTTTCTGTGTTTGCACCTGCTGTCATGTTTGCTTAGATGTCTTTTATGCCAAGTACTATTGCATATTTGCCATGGAAGCAGAAATTATTTCATCAGTTTGCGCTGTAAGGAAACATATTGATGTACTTGCACACACGTCTTGCATAAGGATATTTGGTAGCAGTTGGAAAGGGCTTTCCCCTGACCATCTGGTCTTGGGTACCCTTTTTCCTTAGGGAAGGGTACAAAATAAACATATTAAGCCAATGAATAATTGAATTCCTCCTCCCCAATCCTCCGAAATCCTGCCAGGCCAAATTCTGCTCTTAAACCTGTGCAAGTCCTTTGAAGTAATTGTTTGCATAGATGTAACTGAAAGCACAGTTTAGCTCGTTGTGCAATACTTCTGCAGTTCAGTATTGATCTGGTCCATTTTAATAGTTGGGGAAATCACTCTCATCTCTTATTTACAGACCTGTATCTTTTAAGCCTTTTATGTAAAAGGTTTCAGAATTAGGACTACTTAATTAAAGAACATGGAGTCAGTTTACAGATATCAGAGAAGTTGAATCCGCTAAAGAGCAATCAACTTCCAATATCTCTCCATAGGCCTAAATATGAAGTACTGCACTCAAGTGCCTAAAGGAAACCATCACGATTTGCTTATTTTTGCTTGTAATAAGATTCCCAGGATCTTTAGACTTTATTATATAAACCACCTTAGCTTTTATATGCATCTTCTCCATAAAATACATTTTTTCCACTTTATGGTATATTGGGCATTGCCAAAGATTCATTGTAATATTTGCAGGACTGTTTTGAAAGTGCTGCTGATTTGCTATCCGAGTACTTGGCTTGATTTTTGTCACAGGCACTACTGGCTACACGTAGCAGCATGGATCCCAACCATTTGTGTTTATAAATGACGAATTCATTTGCTTCTTAGAAATTATGTAAATGAACTTATTGGGAGTGGTCAAGTAAAAATAAATAACATTTGTGGGGAAACATTAGGGTGACCAGATATCAAGTGTAAAAAATCGGGATGGGGGTGGGGGACTATCGGTGCCTATATAAGAAAAAGCCCCCAAAATCAGGACTGTCCCTATAAAATCGGGACTTCTGGTCATCTTAGGAAACACAGCTGACCTTGGAGTGCATTTTTTTTCAGTTTATCTTCGTTTTAAAAAATAAGGGTTTGTAATGATTGGTCAGTGGTTTCCCATTCATTTAATCAACACAACAAGAATCTCCTCTATCAAAAGAATCAGACTGGTTCAGTGTCCCTCTTCCTCCCCTTTTATGGTGTGGTGAAGTTGTACAAACTTATTGCTTAGCTTGCATTGTCTCACTGCAGTTATGAAATATGAGGAAACTCCCTTTTTCCCCCCTCCAAGTAACTCATGGATCTTAAAGAAGAGACTATCATGATCATCTAGTCTGACCTGCGAGAAACATTTCACTGCTCCAATATGCCACTGCATAAATCCAATAAAAATGTAAATTTATGGAATTTCTTGTTGAGATACTTGACGTAAACCATCAGAATTAGAATCTTTCCAAGTTCATGTCCAGCAGAAACACCTAAGCTTTGATTGTCCTAACCATCTGTGGGATGGATCAACTAACCTTGGCAAATGACCCTTTTTATTTATTTATTTTTTTCTAATGGTAATACTTACTTTGCTGTGGTCCCATATGGTACCCATTAAAATGCTGGATAAACTAAAGTGTTTCAAGACTAGTCGTGGTCTGGCACTGTTTACAGTGTGGAAGTCCTTTCACTTTATTTTTACCACAAGTTTCCTTTTTCCAACTTCAGATGGCAAGAAAAATTCTCTTCAGTGAGAGACTTCAGCCTAAGTTGCTGAGTTGATCTTTATGTAATGATGGGGCTGTATTGCAGTCTGCACAGTCTCTGACATTCTTTCCACTGTGACAGAATAGGAAAGCAAACTTGTAACACAACCATGGTGTGTGGCTTTTAAGGACAACCCCCCACTTCCCCCCCCTTAAAACCTGGTATCCCAGCTTTGATGCCCAGGCTGCTCTGCAGAGATGCTGCAGATGTCTCAAGTACAAAATGATCAAATTAATGCTTCCTTCAATTGCAGGCATGGTAACTAGAGGTGTGCCAAACCCTTGATTGGTATTTGGCTTTGGTCACTGTTTCTATTCATGCTAATCTGAATGGGAGGGTGAAAATGTGATTAGATGTTAATGCAGCTGTACTGTAGCTTGTGGTATGTGCCTTCTCTCTCAGTGCAGAAGGCTAAGTGAATTACCCAGGGTCCTGCTGCATCTACCAGACCAAAGTTCCCCACAAATATAAAGCTTTTGCTGCATATTATGTAAATATAAACCCTAATTAATGGAAAATGAAACAGATGGCCTGTTCATGTTCCAGAATTAGTCATTCCAGAGTTTGTGATGGATATCTATTGCAGGGGTTAGTGCTCTTCACCCATCATGTTGAGGGAGGAGTTGAGCACTAAGGCATTGCAGATGTGTACAGGTGGAAAAGAACGGGCCCAATCGGCAGGCACTACTTTAAAGAAAAACATATCCCATGCTTAACTTTCACTTTCGTTGGCAATGACTGCACACTTTACCATGGTACAGGCCTGATTTTTTTCAATGAGGCCTCTACCTGGCCTTTGTTCAGTTGTACATGTTCTCTTAACAGTAGGAAGAAGAGAAGCTTAGAGATTTTACCTTCAGCTTGTCTATAGATGGTTGAGCCTAGAAGCTCAAGTAAGTGTCTTTGAATTGGTAAACTACTTTGTCACAATTTTTAAAGGAAAAAAATGCTTGCAGAAGTCTACTACTTCTTCCAACCCACTCTGAAGCATTTGAACTTTCAGATGGTTTGCCTGAAACGTCTTAGCAATGAGCTGGTCCAGGAAGGCATCTCTATTCAGAGCACTGCTTAAGCATGGGCATAAGTCCCACTGAGGTGAATGGGATTTAAGTACGTACTTTAAAGTTAAGCATGTGCTTAAGTGCTTTCCTGAACTGGGGCCTAAATGCAGGTAAACTGGGTACAGTAGAGGGAAGTTTTCTTCCCTGGTCCACTCTACCCCAATATGAGCTACATTTGTAATGTCTCCGTGGGCCAGTTTTCTTTCTGCTGTATTGATGTGACTTTGGAATGACACCACTGAGTTAAATTGAATTAGTCTAGATTTATTTCAGGATAACTCAAAGAAAATGCAGTTCCAATTAGCAGCATCTCTATTTATTTGTGTCAAGACTGAACTAGCTAATTAATGGAAACAAGGAAGTATTAGCAAAAGCAGTTGGCTTTTATTCTACTGAAAACAGTCTCTCTCTCTGCCTCTCCTTCCACAGCCTCTTCCTGAGAAATTTGTGATGAAGGGAGTTGTCGATCGCTTTTCTGAAGAATTTGTGGAGACGAGGAGGAAAGCTTTAGATAAATTCTTGAAAAGGATTGCAGATCATCCAGTACTTTCTTTCAATGAACATTTCAATGTGTTTCTCACAGCCAAAGTAAGCATATGAACTTAAACATACAAAACCTAAAGAGATCCGAGACGCACGAGCTGTTGAAAATGAACGTGATAAATGAGACTAAAGATAAGAAACCCAACAAATCATGTTAGGCCTAGGACAAGTCCATGCTCAGCATAGCAGAGAGAGCTCTGCAGATGCAAGGGCAACTGTAAATAACCTTTCTGCCTTCCCTCTATGGACATTCAATCCTATGAGCTGCTCTAGCTTTGGGGGCCATTACATCGGTAAGGATCTCCCAGTGTGCTCTGGCCCTGTTTATTTCACACCTCTGTGTTTGTAGGCAGGATTCCTCTTCTACAAGGGTGTGGAGCTGAGGGTCTGGCTAACTCTCTCTTCAAAAGCATCTAACACCAAATGGTTAACAGTGACAAAAATGTGTTTTTTATATATACAATATAAAAGTTGCACTTGTGTTCTCTCTGGTGTGCAAATATGCCACCTATGCAGGAGCTGTTGTGAAAAGGAAGGGGTTCATCCACAGAGGAGTGGGTGATGGAAGTCTGCCTGTTGGCACTTTGGCTCCTGGGAATGGGGCACACTTACTGTACCCCTGAGTCATCCATGAACACAGACCTCTCAGACCTTTTTGCTTTTAAACACTGTTCTTTAGTGTCTCAATCACTCCACCAATACATTGTTTCCCAGCTTTCTGGCCCCTTCTCTAAAGGTTGGGGGTGTGTGTGTGTGATGGGTGCTGTGGTGTATTTACTCAAGGAGCTCCTCATGTTAGGCTCTCCTAGCCTTCTTTCTCTTCCTCCTTCCTTCTCGAACACTTCCTTCCTATGTTCTCTTTAAGCTTCCCTCCTGCTAATAGGCTGAGTAGTTCGGTAACTTCCTAACCCCTGCTACCCTAAGGTACAAGAGGGTGGCAAGGCTGTAAAATATCCCATTGTTTGTAGATGTCTGATGCACTCTGTGTGCCTAACTTTATGTGAGAAGCAGAGGTGAGCTTTTGAATCAAGTCCTGCATCTAAATCTTAACAGCCTATTTTCAGAAACTTTCTCTGCTGTGCTCAAATTGAAGCATGACTATTTAGACCAGGGATGGTACTTGTTTTTTTCTATATGCAAACAATATATTTCTTGTCATTGCCAGGATCTTAATGCCTATAAAAAACAAGGAATGGCATTGCTCTCCAAGATGGGAGAGTCTGTAAAATATGTCACAGGCGGTTATAAACTCAGAAGTCGACCGTTGGAGTTTGCAGCCATTGGAGACTACCTAGATACATTTGTTCTCAAGCTTGGAACCATTGATAGAATAGCACAGCGGATTATCAAGGAGGAACTAGGTAAGAACTCTGGATGTTTCATAGTGCAGATGTCTCGCACACCACAAGCTTTGTATGAGGCAGTACACTGGTGGTACTGCTGGACCTACCTGCATTCAGTGATTTTGGCCTATTTTTTTTAAAGTGGGTGCATCAAAAGGAGGATTCTGTAAAGACTCGTGTCATATTATGACAGTTGTATAATGCATATGAGTTGGGTACTTGTTAAGGTGCAAGCAAAAGAGGGTATTGTTGATTCCTAGTGTTTTAACTCTGTTGGATCGCCTTTAACCGTTAGAAGAGCAGGTTATTCTGTTTCTCAGCAATAGACAACAAAACAGAGTAGGATAAATAATGAAGAGAATTCATCTCTTGCAGTCCACCAAATTAAATATAATTGCTGACCCCAATGTCTAATTCCAGGATAAGACAGCTAGAATCTATAGACTTTAAGAAATCGCTACTCCAGTATACTCGTACTTGGTTGTCTCAGTCCTCTTTAACAGGACTAACTAGAGTCTATTACAAATCAGCTAAAATTCTCATTTTAGGCTGTGAAGGGAAATAAAGCTCACCCAAGCTCAGGGATCAGAAACCTTTGGCACGTGGCCTGCCAAGGTAAGCATCGCAGCAGGCCAGGCCAGTTTGTTTACCTGTTGCGTCCGCAGGTTCAGCTGATCGCGGCTCCCACAGGCCGCGATTTGCCATCCCAGGCCAGTGGGGGCTGTGAGAATCCATGTCCAGCACATCCCTTGGCCTGTGCAGTTTCCAACAGCCCCCATTGGGCTGGAGCAGCGAACTGCGGCCAGTGGGAGCTGCGATCGGCCAAACCTGCGAACAGGGCAGGTAAACCAGCCTGCCCCACCATGGTGCTTGGCACACGGCCCGCCAGGGTAAAGGTTGCCGATCCCTGCCCTAGCTCCTGCATAGGTTACATGTAGAAGCTCATGCAGTAGCTCTCGCCTGGCCTAATATTATAGGAGCAGTAAAACAGGAGGAATCCTACATACTTTGGTCCCCTTACACCTTGCTGTCACTAATACTATCCTGTCTTTATTACTGGAGTTCTTTACTACCAGTTCAGATCAGACATCTGGGCTTTGTGTGATTCTGTATTGCTGCTTTGAGGAAAGCAGCAATAATCTAATGCAAGCACTGATAAAACCTGACACCTCTGTCTGAAGAGGCTTGGTGGTAATGGGGATTAATATCCATTTTATGTTCACTGGGGAAGAAGGGTGCTTTGTGAAGTCTAGAGTTTTTCTGGTAAAATTTGCCTTACTTACCACTCCTCTGCATCTGGTTGCGTGCATCGATTGATGGTAGTGAGCTGATCAGCCCTTTGAAATGTTTGAGTGGAGTATGATGGTTAAATCAATGTCTCTGCTTTTTTAAACCAAATTGCCTAGAATGTCACTGTAGAACTGAAATTTGTTTCGTCTTAATGTCTCTTTCAGAATACCTGGTGGAACTGCGAGAATATGGACCAGTTTACTCCACCTGGGGTGGGTTAGAAATGGAGCTAGCAGAACCCCTGGAAGGAGTGTCTGCCTGTATCGGGAACTGCTGTACCGCTCTCGAGGAACTGAGTGATGACATGACAGAGGACTTCCTGCCTGTACTCAGAGAGTACATCCTGTACTCAGAGTCCATGAAGGTAACAGACCATTTGGCAGAATTCCACACTTGTTTAGAAGCTGGGAGTGGAATAAGCATAGAGAAACCTAGCCGTGAAGTGTCATCTCGTAGGGATTGTTTCTCCTAATAAAGATAAGCTTTTTATTCCTAGTGTTTTTAACCAGGATCAGACAAATGTTATGCATATAAAAATATTAAATTAGTTTCAGTATTTTTCTACCTAAACAGACGTAATGTGCATTCGATCTAAATTTAGAGTTGTTCTATTGGTAATGGCAATGTTCTTGTCTTTCAACATGCTGTGCTTTTTAGGAGTCAAACTTGAGTCTTGGAGAGCCGTATTTAAAACTGTTTGTTTGTATGAAAGCCCGATACTACCAAAACGTGTTACTAAAATCTGTGACTGTGATAAGCTCGACTCTGCATGGAACCTTCTTACAAATCTGTCTCCCTTGGTTGTCTAGCATTTAAATTCTGTGAACCAAAACAGTGACATAACTTTTAAGTAATGGTGTTCAATGACCTAGCTTTGGTGTGGCTTTTTTTCCCCTTACAAAACCAGGAACATCAGATATTTTGTGGTATGCCACATCTTGGATAGAATCCTAGCATACTACTTGGACATGGTACAAATAATTCCTCTGTCACAAATCTGCATACATGTTCTGTACAGAATGTGCCTCTTTAGTGAATAAGAGCATTGATGCAGTCTGTTCAATATGCAGGATCAGTTAATAGGCATTGTTTTTGTGCTTTAAATTATTCTGAAGTCTCACTTGGGATATTAAGGAGTTAATTGATACCCTCACTAAAACTCTGTCACGTGTTTGCATAAGTGTTAAACTCCTGCATTACAAGTACATTTCTTTCTGTTCAGATTTGAGGCATGTATTAGGTTTTTTGTTCAATGAAGCATGCAAAAATTAATTGGGTTAATCATGTTGAGTGCTGAAATTAATCACTCTGGTTTTGGCTTGTTTGAGTCTGGGGCAAGGCTTTACAGAACACAAGCAAACATAGATGGAGAGCGTGACACTTTCAAACATGGGGTGGAAGTAGAAGACGACAACGTCTTTTCTCGTCTAGAGAGAGCAGCTGTGGTGAGCCCTTAACAAGGCAATGATATGCTTATCCATTATGTGTTTCAGTTGCTGGTTCTGGAATTACAATCCTCCTTGAAAATGTTCTAAGTTCTAGGACTCTAGTGACTTTGTCCTCATAAAGACTGAATTTTAGTCCTTTTCCAACTTTTCCTTTTAAAAGTAAAACCTGTATGCAAGCTATCTAATGAAAGGTTTAATTACATCTGTTTGTCTGTTAGTTGGAGCACAATATTTTAGTACAACAAGGTGAAGGTCTGACTTCAAACCACAAAACCTTGGAAGAAAATTCCTTTCCTATTGAGTGGTGAATCTCTCACCCTCAAAGAGTTAGAAAGATGGTGGCGATTGTAATAGCAGTTTAAATACTTATTTTACACCCTGCTGTACATGAAGGCATGAGACCTCTTCCAAAGAGCTTGGTGTTTCTTCAGGTCAAAGTCAAGGATGGAAAAACCATCTGCAGATGGCAACTTCCTACTTCAAATAGCTTTGGCTGGGAGTGTCGTCATGCTCTGCTTATACCCAAAAGCAGGCACCAGTGTGTCATGATGGCATGTTTGGCTTCTCCACCGGACTGCTTCATGAGGCATGTAGGAGTGGGAAGCTAGTGATCACAGGAGAGGACTATTAAAGTATGAGAAACAAACTTTAAACTTTTTAGTCTTTGCACCGCTTATCTCAGAACCTCAAAGTTCCTTACAACTTCTGCACCTTTGTCCTTAATTTGAAGATAGTGGAACTTAGCCACAGAGAGGTTAGGCAACTGCCCAAGGTTAATCAGAGAGTTGGTGGGATTGTCAGGAATAGGGCCTGTCAAATGAAGTCCATCTCTTTCTATAAACACTAGTCTTCCACGTGCTAAAGCACCTTGCTTCCATGACTAAATATGTTCTGTTGTAACATGAAAATTTGTAGATAACTTGGTAGCCTTAGAGGTTTGTATTTTCTGTCTTAAATCTTATGATTAAATCCAAACTTTTAATTTTTTTAACCTGGTTTTGCTTCTCTTCGTCTTTGCCTCCTACATGGAACTCACTTGACAACCTTTTAAACTCCTATTAGTACCAAAGCAATCTTGCATCACAGCCATCCATATCTGGCTGAGAAGAGTGGGTCAGTCTCTCTTTGGAACTGCTCAGATCTTTTGTCTTGGATTGATGGACAGGGACTGCTGTCTAAAGTGAGAAATGCCACTGCACATGTGCAAAGCTCCAAGCTTAGAGGTTCTGTTAGCCCAGTGGTTCCCAAACTTTAACAACCTGTGAACCCGTCACTAAAATGTCAAGTCTCACGAACCCCCTCTTAAAATTAATATTTCCAGGGATTTTCTCCTTTGCCTGAGTATAAATTATAAAAAGTGATATTGGAAATACAGTTTGTTTTTATGACATGCTCATTGCACACTTATTAATTGTTTATCATTATAATATTTTAATTAGTTATGAAAATGGCAACACTGTTCCAAGATCTCACTTTTGTAGCTTGTATCACTTTGAGTAAGCCTCTTATAAGACAAGACTGTTATGTTTCATCAAGGAGTATCAGATATGAAATAGCAGGAAGGTATTTAAGAAGCCAGCTCAAAGAGTTGCTCCTATACAAGCATTCAGGTCTTGAGCAGTCCAGGCAAACAACTCGCATTATAACAAAGCTTAAACTTGTTCTTCATAATCGTTTTAAAAACAACACTAGCTGCCTATTTAATTTTAAAAACAGCAAAAAAAATCCACCTCTCTTTCTTTCCATTTCTTATAGGGAGTCTTGAAGTTTAAATCTCCTCAGTGTGATAGATATGCTTGCTTTGATCTGCTTAGCTCTTGGAAGTCCAGGGGCTCTGGGCTGCTGGCCCCGTGCTGCCTGTGGTCCCTAGGGACAGCTCTGTCTGCCATTCAGGAATTTTTTTCTTGAGAACCCCTTGTAACATTTCACGAACCCCAGTTTGGGAACCACTGTGTTAGCCTGATCATATCTAACAATTGAAAAGGAGACTTGCTACTAGGAATTGTAACAGAGTAGTAGGAGCATGTGAAAACATGACTATAACATAAACCTGGTGTATGTTTAACAATTGGTCTTAGAGAACTAGAACTAGTTGTTTGACACAAGACCTCAAAGATCTGGAGAGGAATGAGGATGTTTAGAAGGCTTGTATTTAAAACAGTTGCCATATTTGGAATGTCCCAGCAGTGACTGAACAATCATGGTATAAAGCTCTTCTCGTAAATAGAAGCAGCTAACCTGCCTTGATTTCTGATTGCAGATATGCTGTATTCCATGGGGAAGTGCATGTGAAGGGTAAGAAACCCTGTAATTTATGCTGACTGCTATTAAAATGCTGGGATTAGACAGAGGCATATTGGCAGCATTAGTACATGCTGTCCCCAACTGTGTGCTTGGGTATTGGGTAAATGGCATAGCTCTAAAATGGCATTATAAATATTTAAAGTACCTGATGGTTTTTTAAAAAAAAAAATCCATGATTGAGGTGGGATAAACAGATCTGTCATTGGAATGAGTGTTTTGGAAAGACCTTCTCTAGGATGTCTGAACAGTTGTTGCAAAAGACAACTGTTTCCTGCTACCTCTTTCCCTCTCTTGAGCACCAACTTGTTTGTGAACCTCCTAGGGTGTGCTCTGGACTAAGCAGAAAGCCACATATAGGTCTGGAAACTGTGGACCAAGGTAAAGAATATTATTTCAGTACGTAAAAACATTTGAAAGATCTTCTAGAGGGGGAAGGGACCTATGCCAGCATTGCCTTCTATCCTTTGAGGATGGCCTAGCACAGGACGAGAAGTCAATTTGGGTTATGTTCCCAAATCTGTCACTGATGTGCTGTGTGCCTTGAGCAAGTCTCTGAGCTGCAAGTGCCTCAGTTTCCCCACCTTTATTTAATAAGGTCCCTATTTCACCGGAATGTTGTGCAAATAAGTGTGGTGTACTCTCGGATCCTTGGCTGGAAGGTGGTCCAGAAGTGTCATATAGTAAATTCCCAGCAACTGTATAAAGAATGCTAAGTATTTTGGGCCATAGCTGAGAACAAATAACATGGAGATGCTGGAAAAATTCCTCCTTCTCCTGTACATTTATTTGGTGGGATTCTTTGCATTTTTTTCTTCATCTGCTGGAAAAATATTAACTGGCACCCAGACCTGCGCATTCAGTTAGCATATGATTCTGAATACATTGTCTCTCTTTTCTGCCCCTCCTTCACCCCCGAAGTATCAGTACTCTCCAATCACTTGTCCTGTGAATCTGCTTTGCTGATACAGTGCCTCTTAATCACTGGACCTTGCTGGTACAGGTCCAACTTACTCTACTGGTTCCAAACATCTGCACCCATGGTGGGTGCTGGCCACTTACTACAAGGCAACTATTAATGTAAAAAAAATCCTCAGTAAGATTACTTTCTCCCAATATCCCTTTTGTATGTGAGCGGAAATACCTGTTAAATACCAGTCATGCTTTTGGGGCACTACAAATCTCAAACAACTGCAGGGAAAAATTCCACCTAGTCTCGTATTGAGAACTGATGTCTCATTTTGCTGCAGGCAAATGGAGCTAATAACATGCTTAACTTTAGAAACTGGAACTAAAGGGTTTTTGATGTATCAAACATTCTCTCCTTTATTGCCCCCTGTGTCCTGGGGGAGATTGTGTGGTATCCTCTCTGGAGTAGAGATATTGTCCTCCTTTGTCATGCTCAATTCTGAGTATGTGCTTGGCATTTAAAAGAAGTATAGTCCTGGAGGTTACAGTACTGGGACGGTAGTCTTTAGGAACATGAATCCTCCTCCGCTATGCTTCAAACTGAAAAAAACAGACTCTGGTAATAGTGGCTGGTTGATTCTTCATGTTTCTTAGTCTCCCGGGGCATCAATTACTCCCCTCCCAAGCAAAAATTTTTACAAGTCATTGCCCAGTATGGATATCATGTTTAATACAGCAAGCAACAGCTACCATAGACAAAGACAAAACTACTTCTCTATGACAAACCTCTATGTAATTGGTTACTCCCTAGTCCTGTTAATATTGTAACTATCCTTACTGGATATCTTGTACTGGTTGTAAAGTAAAATTAGCTGTTTTCTAACTTTTTATTCTCCTTATTCAGTGAGGGCTAGTCAGTTAGAAAGCATGAACTTTAGTCATTCAAAAATTGAATGTTTCATGTACAAAAGTGGGAACCTTTTTCACCATCACATAATGCAAAAACAAGGGAGAGGAGAATTTTGTCTAAAATTGACCTTTAATCTTAGACTCAGCATGGAAATTCATTTCAAAAGGATTTTGAGCAAGCTATGAGTGGGCGGGCTGTAGTAGAAGTTCATAGCTTTAGGAGCAATGTTGCCTACCAACTCGTTCCTTCCCTTGTTGCTTGGGCACCTCAGAAAGCTTTACAAACTAACCCTCTCAGTGTTAATGTTTATCCTTGTCACCCTTTCCTTCTTCAGGAGAAGATCAGTGACTTGCCAAAGGTCACAATGAAGTCATTCGTAAAGCTTGGAGTTTTGACTTTGTCTGTAATCAACAGCTACAGACGTCATCTGACAACTGCTCTCAGGCTAAAGTGTTCAGCCTTGAGTACTTTTTAATTTTTATTCAAAAGCTTCTTCATAGACTCCTGTAAAACAGGAATGGCCTCTGAAAGGCAGACCTGTGACTTTAATGGCACTTCAGTTGCTGAATCTAGTCTGCAACTATTGTGGGGTGAGGAGGAAGGGGGAGTCAAAATTTCGTACATTTTCAGTCTTATGATTTCTTTTTTCTTTCCTAGAATGTACTAAAGAAAAGAGACCAAGTTCAAGCAGAGTATGAAGCAAAATTGGAAGCTGTAGCTTTGAAAAAAGAAGACCGCCCCAAGGTTAGCATTTGAAACCACTTCATAAAACTAGTGACATATTTGTCATTCAGTCCCTCTCAGCTGAACACTCTCTGGAGAAAGAGATGATTTTTATGTTTCTAGATCTGTGTTCAGTCTCATGCCTTTGCAAAAAACAAAAACAAAAAACACAACAACCAGTGTACGGCAGAGCAATTTCTTGTCATATAGCTGCAAGCTGGCTTTAGAAGGCGAGCCAAGGAGAATGCGTTAACAGCCAAATTCAGTGTAGAAAGGAGTAAGAGTAAGGGGAAGATGAGTTGAGTTAGAAATACTTTATAGCTACAGATATACCACTGCAGCAAATGGAATTCCTGGGCTGTTCCACATGCGTGACGCTTTGTCCCTCTGTAACGCCTAGCTGCTGTAGCTCTGATCCGAAGCCAGTGGAAAGACTCCCATTGATTTCAGTGGACTTCAGATCAGGCCCTTTAAGAACAAATGATCTTTCTTATGTTAGTGAGGTGCATCCCTTGCTGCCTTCAGGACAAGTTGCTTCCTAGTCTCGATGTAAAACCCAACCAAGATTAGCTACTATTTGGTATTGCTTTACCTGCTTGCTACACGTACAGATACCTAACGGTGGAAACAGATGCACACATAACAAGCAGGTAAAATGAGGGTGACCAGATGGCACATGTGAAAAATCAGGACAGGAGATGGGGGCATTATCAGTGCCTGTAGAAGAAAAAGCCCCAAATATCAAGACCGTCCCTCTAAAATCGGGACATCTGGTCATCCTAGGTAAAATCAACTCCAAATAGTAATCAGTCTTTCTTGGGTTTTTTGCATTGAGACCATGCAGCAGCTTGGCATAACCTGCATAGCATTTCTGTGTGATAACATAATGCTTCCTACAAGTTGTATTTTGTGAATTATGGCAGCGACGTCCGTCATGAGCATAATACATTTAATGTCTCCTTCCCAATCTACTCATGCTTTTGACTTTTTTCGTCCCTCGATCTTCTCCCGCAGTCTCTTTCTGCCTCTGAATCTTGAGGAGCAGAAACTGAAGAAACTTAAATGAGGGATCTTGAGTTAAGAACTTTACATAATTATCCCTCACTATTCTAAATTTTAATTGAAGGACCTCATTAGCACTTGGCTGGGAAACATTGATTCAGGGTGGCTTCCTCCAACTTCAGTGTTCCTCCCTGTGCCTAGGGTTTGCAGCCCATTTAGTGGATGGAGTGCCCGTAGTTGCTGCTTTAACACAAACAGTTCTTACTTTATGTTGGACACAAATGTGTCCTTCAGGAGAAAAACAGCCACTTCCACTTATGCTATATAGGATTTGAGACATTCAGTGCTGAAGAGTTTAATACAGCATTATGTGTTTTTAGTAGCTATTTTCATTATCTTGGCCCTTTCGTGTTTTCCAAAATAGCAAAGTTTTGCTTCCCTTTAAATGGTGACCGCTTACAAATTTAACTTAACTTTCCAGCTAGACCTCTGCAAAAGCCTTCCAACACAATGAGATCATCCTAGTTTGTTTCCTTAAGCACTCAAGTACAGGTGAGCAAATGGACATTCTAACATTTTCTGTTCAAATAATGCTGCCACTGCTTCCTAGAACCTGGGACAAGTTGGAAGTTTTTTAAAATAGTTAAATCTTCTAAACCTTTTAAACAATTTTAAAATGAAAAAGCTGATTAGCGATCACTGCTATACTAGGCAAGGTTATCATTTGATCTCTGGCTTTGTCTTGCTTTCACTGAACTTTTTTAGCTGTTTGCATGGTCTAATGCAGGTGTTCTCAAACTGGGGGTGGGGACTCCCTCAGGGGGTTGCAAGGTTACTACATGGGGGGTCATGAGTTGTCAGCCCCCACCCCAGACCCAGCTTTGCACCCAGTATTTATAATATTGTTAAATATATTAAAAAGTGTTTTTTAATTTATATGTGGGGGTCACACTCAGGCTTATGTGAAAGGGGTCATCAGTACAAAAAGAATCACTGGTCTAATGGAATGTAGAAACCAAACAAAAAACAGGCCAGAAGAACTGGACTTTGCAGTGAGTTGCCACATTGCAGTTGTACTATTCTGTTTGTTTTTGGATCTGTTGAAGTTAATATGTCAACAATATAATTCTGTCAAAAATCTTTCTGGTGGTCTAGCAGAAGTTTATTTGCTGGTGATTAAGAAGGATCCAGGAAATATTTTCTCTCCTTCACCACTGGAGGGCATTCTAGGATTTGCTGTACTTCATAACCTGACTTGATTCCCAACAGACTCTTGAGTCCGTGTCCAAATTCTAACAGCAGTTTGCCTTGATAAGTCTTTTTTTAATTATTTAAGCTCGACAAGTGTGTATATATATCATATCAGATTCTGTGATTAAAATAATTCTAGTGTTTAAGCCAGCAGATACTAAATCAGGATATACTTTGCTTAACTTCAGATTGTCCTCATATGTATCCAGTATAATTGTATTTGGTGTGGCAGTCCATTTGCTATCTCTGCAGTGTTTTGCCTTCAGCAGTTGCAGGTATAGAAGGACCCCTCCCATTCTCTCCTAATTTGGTCCTGGGTTTCGGTATTAGAAACACTGTATGTATCGAAATCTCTTATTACTGATGTAATGGAAGTAAAATAATAAACTCTTAACTAAAGGGACTCAATGAGCACTAAGCACCAATTGTGGCATCTGACTTTGTCCCAAAGCTTAGAGGCACAACGAATCTATGGGAACAGTAAATAGTCTGATTATACAGGACTTCTGGTTGAATTCAAAAAAGCAGACTTGAGTTCTTTCACATATTATTGGCAATGTAAACTGAATTGCACATAGTCAAAGTAAACCCTTAAGAAGGAAATGCAAATTCCCATCCTTGAGTAGCTCGCAATGGGTAATTCCAGGGATTGGCAACCTTTCAGAAGTGCTGTGCCGGATCTTCATTTATTCACTGTAATTTAAGGTTTCACATGCCAGTAATACATTTTAATGTTTTCAGAAGGTCTGTTTCTGTAAGTCTATAATATATAACTAAACTATTGTATGTAAAGTAAATAAGGTTTTTAAAATGTTTAAGAAGCTTCATTTAAAATTAAAATGCAGAGCCCCCCGGACCAGTGGTCAGGACCCGGGCAGTGTGAGTGCCACTGAAAATCAGCTTGCGTGCCACCTTTGGCACCCGTGCCATAGGTTGCCTACCCCTGGGTTAATCCCTAATCGATGATCATATGTGCATGGGATTTTTAGCCTTAATTCTGATTTTTTTTGTTTTCTATCTCTTAAGGACTAAACCTCCTGCCAAATTCATTACACGTTAATGAGGTGCACTATAGAAAGCTAGACAAAATCATCGGTGTCCATTGCTGCATAAATGGAATTCTAGACATGGTACCAATTCTTCAGCCAAAGTCCTCAGGTTACAGAGAGTATGTGGGGTAGGGATTTATTCATACAATTTCCATTAGTGCTTAAATCATCTTGACTATCTAATGAAGAATATCAACTGTATTTTTGATCACTCAAGTGGATACATGCTTCCACTTTCCTCATTCCACATATACTTAATGTCAGAGTTTGTCACAGCAGCACATTTCTTCTTTCCCTGTGATGGTATCTCTGCTGCCAGAATTAAAAGGCTTAAATCAATAGTTGGTTGAATTACCTCATTTTTAGGTTAATGAAAATTTAAAATACTGAAGCTCTACTCCCATCTTAGAACAAGATTACTGAAAGCAGATGCATGTAAAAATTAATTCACAGCTGTGTCAGTTGGCTTCCTTGCAGTTGGTTAAAATATTCAGGGGCCAAAAGGACACGGGGTAATTTAAGCCCCAAATTGGACCCAGTTTTATTCTCTTGCATTCACAAATTCAGAGAACATTTTGGTGGCTTTTGCCTGCCCTGGCTGTATATTCAAGTTACTGTCCTCTACTGGACACTCACCCTTCTTGCCTGGTCTTCACGAGATGGAGTCTGTCTTCCAGGCTAACCACCTCAGCTCCCATTGACTTCAACAGGAGCTGCAGGTGTTTGGTAACTCTGGAAAACCAAGGGTCCTGCTGAAATAAACAGAAGTTGACTTCAGTGGGGCCAGATGTACCTGGAAAAATTATACACTGGTCCATTTATCTCATCCCCATCCATAATATCTACCAACCTACAGTTAATGGAGAACAGCTTTTCGGTCAGCCCACAGAGGTTATGGCTATGATCCCTGATGTAGAGCACGCATGGCTTAGCTGGTGACCTTCGGTGTGTCCTTGCCACCAGGGATTTGTTATGGGACAGGGATTCTGAACCTCTGGGTTGCAAGACCCCCTAGAGGAAGGGGCTGGTGGTAGGCTCATCAACAGGTGTTTCAGTGGAGTTTTGACAACTCTCCCTATTTCTCCTTTTCATTTAGGGGAAAAATATGTGTGTACAGCCCTTATGGTTTCCGAGATCCCTGCCTGAATCTATGGGCAGCCTGAAATAAAAGCTCTCAGAGGCGTTAATTGTCACACCAACCTCCGTCACAGCGATGTCCATTCAGTGGCAATGGAGTTCGACTTTTTTCCTAGTATGCCTTGAAATTTGGTCAATGTTGTGTCGTCTCTGTCTTGGGTCTGCCTACAGCTGCATCTTGCCCTTCTTTCAGGGATGTTAATCGTGTTTCACAGTATGCTCCTTGCACTGTTCAGGGAGCGAGGTGGCAGGCTTGTATCTTCCACTCTTCTTCCCCCTTTGTATCTGTCCCTCTGGTGGGCTCAGACCCACGCACGCATCAAAATGCTTGTTAGTTATTGTGATAGCTCCAAGGCGTTCTCAGTAGCTGGCAGAGAATTCTGGGGTTTGTATATGGCCACTAAAAGAGAGAAGCACTGAAGCAAGGATTATTGTTACAAAAGAAATCCACTGAATTCCCCCAAAAACATGTGGGTTCACAAAATCAGAAGCCTGTTTTACTAAATGGCAACACTATAATCATGGAAGTCCTCCAAGAGTCAGACTTGCTATTGCTGTGAACAGTGAAATCTGACAAGCCACATGTAACTGGGGATACACTGATTGTGCCCTGTCTTAAATGTTCTGTTGGGATCTGCCAATCAAATAGAAATAGACAGTCTCTGCACCAACAGTTCCTCTTCCAAGTTCAAGTGTGGCTTTCATGTAGCAAAGTTCTGAATCCCATGCCTGAGCTCAGAACACATGAGATCTCCTTGCTGACGTATCTCTGCTCTTGCAGAATATTTCACTGACCAGCACTGGCTTGCTCTGAATGCTTCTCTCCAGGGAGGGACTGAATATGATGTGGATTCTCAACAAAAGGGGTACAAACAAGTGTAATGGGCTTGCAGCTGTCCTACCTTGCTGATATTGCTAAATGGGCAGGGCTGCCTTGGGATATGGAAAAGGCTGAGAACCAGTTATAGGGACTTGTAAAAGTGCTCCTGAACCGTGTTGAAAGAGCTAAATCTCAGGGGGCTTGTGAGCATTACTCAGGCTATGTCTGTGCTGCGAAGTTGTGTAACAAAACTTTTTTTGTCTTTCATGAATACTTAAATGTTGCTGCTGCAAGTGGCAGTGTGAATGCGGCATTGTCGGCAGGAAAAAGCTAACGCCGCTCGCGGGGCTGGAAGTATCTTGTTGGCAAAAGCGTAGGCGCCAACTCCATGGGTGCTCAGGGGCTGGAACACCCCGAGGGAAAAATTAGTGGATGTTAAGCACCCACCGGCAGCCAAGCTAAAAGCTGCCTGGTGTACACAAGTCTTCAGTGTTTGAGAAGCAAAGTATGCTCCCCCTCTGCCCCACCTCTTTTCCCCAGAGGGGAAGCTGAAATGGGCTGTGATCTGCCCTTGGCCAGAGGGGGATGTCACTGTCAGATGTGGTCTAAGCACAAGATTGGGAAACAGGAACTCAGTGGAGTTCTAATCTTAGCTCTGTCAGCAGGCAAGCATTCTACCTCCGCGACCTCACAATAACTAGCGTTCCTAGGCTCAGTGAATTCCGATAAGGAAAGCATTCCTTGTAATCTTCCAGAGGGGTTCAAACAGGTGACAAACATTTTGAAGTAACAGAAAATGCAATGTCTCCTTTGCTACTTAGAACGTAAGTGAGGGCTAGAAAATAAACACTTACAGGGCAGATGTAGATACTGTGCTTTCTTGCCCTGTGCTTATCAAAATACAGCACTACTTGATTGTAGGGTGGGTTAGACATTGCATACTGATAAAACTCATTTTCTTGATCAAATATTTAAACGTGTACAAAGAATTCCAACTTGGAGCAGGAGCTGGTTGCAGAAATTATTTGCTGGACCGTCTCTACATGGGAGCTTGCCCTGGCTTATAAACCTACCTTTTACAAATGAATGTAGTCAAATCAGTACAAGTCAGTATGTAGACAAGACCATTGGTAGTAGATTTTAAAGTGTTGCTTGATACTAAAATCCTAAAAAATCATGATTACTAAGTGGCTTTTATATTGATCCATAAATGGTAGACATAGTTCAACAGTAAAACTGAGCCATTGGAATTCAGCTGAGTTGGTGCAGAATTAAGTTTCCCTTTCCTTGCAGCTCTGTCTCCTGTTCAGAAGGGGCATGGTTCTCCCTCGAGTATCAAACTCCTGGCAGTTACCAGTTTAGAGGAAGCTGACAGATGTGAACCTCCTAAGATAGAAGTGTATCTTCCTGTAGGGACCAAAATGAACCTTGTTGTTGGGACAGTATTTCTGTTTTGGTGTCCTGAATATTGTACTCTGGAATGGTCATGGCTTATACTACACACCTTCAGGTGGGCTCTGCAGAAGTGCCCAGTGTTTGGTTAATGGCTCTCACTGAAGTTAATGGTAAGATTCCCATTGCCTGCAGAGAACAGAGTTGGCCTAGCCAGCAATGAGTACTTTGAGAACTCTAGCCTTTGTCCCTTTATTAGTTGGCTAGTTGCCTAGTGATCAGGTTGATGAGAGGCTGCTCTTCAGAGGAGCTGAGCACCCACATCTTCATTTGACTTCATTCAGAGTTTCCATCTCCTCTGAAAATTGGGCCTTTTGGCCCTTGTTCTGCCAGTTGTTGAAGTGATTAGCAACTTAGGAGATATTTTCTATCTAGCTGCCCTAGGTGTTTCTAATGTGCCTACTGCTGTAGCTGGCTTTTCTGGCTATCTGCCCTCTTCATTTCTGCATGCAGAGCCAGATTTGTTGGGAGTGGTGTGCACCCAAGTCACTGCAATCCGTGATGCAAAGAATTTCCAATGTAATTTATGCTTGTTTTTTTAGTGCTGTTCCTGGGATCAGTGGACCTTTAATGCAGATAGTGGAACCTGGAATGTTAAGGTCTTCACTTAAAATGCGCATTGGCACAGCTGCAGCACTTTAATGAAGACGCACTCCCATCGGGGTTGTTAATCCAGATCCGCAAGAGGCAGTAGCTATGTCAGCAGGAGAGCTTCTCCCGTCGACCCAGCTCTGTCTACGCCCTGGAGCGACCTAGTTATACCAACCTAAGCGCCAGTGTAGATTTTTCACATGCCTGAGATGTAGGTATATCAAAATAATTCTGTAGTGTAGGCCTGCCCTCGGTCTCTTGTATATGTACAGTTTGTTCCAGACTTGTGCCTTGTCTGGCCCTCAACTTCTGCCTTCGTAACTGCACATTGGATGTGCTACAGAGCAGCCTACTTGTAACTGTACCTCTTAATCCACTGGTCACTAAGCAGATAGTATGTGTGTACCCAGAATTCTTAGTTGCTGCTTATGGATATAGGCAGGAATACCGTACATCTGGACTGCTCATCTGGAGCTACATTAGTATGTGTAGCCTCAAGGTATTAAAAGGAATATTTAAACAGACAATCCTTTTTTGAGAGAGATCTTCAGATTTTGTATGGAGGTATCAGACATGGAAAATCAAGGGGGTGGCTTACCCTATATAAAGAACTAACATTGCTGAGAAATAAGGTTGATCTCTTTTCAAGGAATTTTTCTCATGAGGCTTAAGTGCTGTTTATTTTACTTGTGTCAAATTCCCCTAGAACTTGCTGTCTATTGATGCTGTGTACGCAGGTGCTTGCAGGGGCCCCATCTCTGCCCTCTGTCCTTTGTGCTAGGTGCGGAACAGACAAAGTTCCTGCCCCAAAGATCGTACGGTCAGACACTCGAGAGAAGGTAGAGGAAAGGAAGCACTGTCACCATTGCCCAGATGGAGAGCTGAGGGACAGTCTTGCCCGAGGCCACAGTCAGTCTGTGGCAGAGCCAGAAATTGAACCCAGATGTCCAGAGTTCTAGTCTCTAGGGCTTAAAGCACAAGACCATCTTTCCATTCACTGTAGCTTGACTAAGCTTCCCTTGGCCTAGCTTTGTGCCTGGCAGCAACTAAAGCTTAGGGAGTGTGGAGACATGCAAAGCAACCTACGGTTTCCCAAACTACTCTGGATGGAGTAAATTTGGGTGCAAGTGAGGATTTGGCTCTACTTGTTGCTTTTTTCTTCTGCTCCTTTCAGTAACTAAAAATGTCGTGTGTGTGTGAGAGAGAGAAGGTAAGGAAGTGGAAGGATGAAGTGACACTAATATATTTTTATTCATAATTTTTTACCTATTTAACATGGTCTGGATAATTCAAATTTATTAAATGAAGGGACACACATGATTGGGTGGGAAGGGGACCATTATTCCAAATAGTCATTATCTTGCTGAAAAATCTGCTTCTTGCTTCAGGTGCCAGCAGATGTTGAAAAATGTCAGGACCGAGTAGAATGCTTCAATGCTGACCTGAAAGCCGACATGGAGAGATGGCAGAACAACAAGCGCCAAGATTTTAGGCAGCTGCTTATGGGAATGGCCGATAAAAACATCCAATACTACGAGAAGGTATTGCCCTGAGCAGCAGCCGCAGTGGATGGTCTCATACAAATCACTTTGAGTGACTTACAGTCTGGTGGCTTTCCAAAATTGCAAACCCTGCATTGCAGTAAAGAACTAGCGCTCAGTGTGAGGACTTCACACCAGGTGTTTAAGGTTTTTAGGTTAGCTGCCGAATCAGTAAAGGCTTTTGATCAGCCTGTGGCTTCAACAGAAAGTTTCCAGTATTACCACTTCATTATGGCTTGAGCTGTAAATCATTAGACAGTGGCTAAATGTAATGGGGCAGTGGAGTTACACAAGGGAAGGAGTTAATCCAGTAATTGACGTTTTCTACCTGATGGAGATTTTTTTCACCATCCCTTATGTTTTGCCCCCTTTTTGTCTGAACCTGATGCTGCTAGACTTGTCTGATGACAAGCAGGAGCATGCGTACCAGGTGCTGCCCCTGCCGCCAGGTTAACTTGGTCCTACATATACTTACTGTTAAGCTTATTAGAGTAAGGAAGGAGTCTGTCCCCCCTCCTGCTTCCGACTTTCACTGAGTCACTGGAGCAAGAGCCAAATATGCTACATGGTCCTATGGGAGAATTCCTTATATGTTAAGGAAATGGAGGTTGGGGAATAACAATCTTAATTTTACCCTTGTGCATCATGATTAACTTCTGGCTACTTGATGTACTGTTTCTGAAATCCAATATTCTTTTTCTCTGCAGCCTATGCTGCATGTGTAGCATAATTTGCCACAGTAGATGGTCTCTTGTTATATAATGTCATTGATTCATCCTCCATATTATGAGATTACTATAAGGTGAATGTGGGTGCACAGCTTTTTGAAAAATCACACTCGAGTAGTTACCAATAGTCACTGTTAAACTGGAATGATGTATCTAGCACAGTCTGTCCTGAGTCCGGGACTAGTCAACACTTTAATCAGTGACTTGGATAATGGAGTGAAGAGTACATTTAAAATTTGTGGCTTTCACTAAACTCGAAGATATTGCAAGCACGTGAGGACAGGATTAGAATTCAAAGAGATGTTGATAAATTGGAGACTTAGGGTATGTCTACACTACGGGATTAGTCCTATTTTTACATAAACGGGTTTTGTAAAACAGATTGTATAAAGTTGAGTGCCCGTGGCCACACTAAGCACATTAATTCGGCGGTGTGCGTCCATGTACCAAGGCTAGCGTCAATTTCTGGAGCGTTGCACTGTGGCTAGCTATCCCATAGTTCCCGCAGTCTCCCCCGCCCATTGGAATTCTGGGTTGAGATCCCAATGCATGATGGCGCAAAAACAATGTCGCGGGTGATTCTGGGTAAATGTCATCACCCATTCCTTCCTCCGTGAAAGCAACGGCAGACAATCATTTCGCGTCCTTTTTCCCTGGATTGCCCTGGCAGATGCCATAGCATGGAAACCATGGAACCTGTTTTGCCTTTTGTCACTGTCACCGTATGTGTACTGGATGCCGCTGACAGAGGCGGTGATGCAGTGCTACACAGCAGCATTCATTTGCCATTGCAAGGTAGCGGAGACGGTTACCAGTCATTCTGTACCATCTGCTGCTGTCATGGGTGCTCCTGGCTGGCCTTAGCTGAGGTCGGCCGGGGGCACAAAGACAAAAATGGGAATGACCTCCCAGGTCATTCCCTCCTTTATGTTGTACCTAAAAATAGTCAGTCCTGCCTAAGAATATGGGCAAGTGTACTAGAGAACCAGTGTACCAGAGAGCACAGCCGCTCCGTGTCAGATCCCACAGAAATGATGAGCTGCATGCCATTCACTAGGGGTGCCCCTGCAACAACCCCACCCATTGATTCCCTTCTCCCCAACCTTTCTGGGCTACCGTGGCAGTGTCCCCCCCTATTTGTGTGATGAAGTAATAAAGAATGCCAGAATAAGAAACACTGACTTGTTAGTGAGATAAAATGAGGGGGAGGTAGCCTCCAGCACCTATGATAGTCCAGGCAGGACATTAAATGGTAGCAGGGAGAGGAGCCAGCATCCTGCTGCTATGATAGTCCGGAGGACGAACTTTTCTTTACACATGAAAGGGAGGGGGCTGATGGAGCTCAGCCCCCAGTTGCCTATGATGAGGATGGTTACCAGCCATTCTGTCCCATCTACTGGAATGATCTGGAGTCATTCCTATTTTTACCCAGGTGCCCCCGGCCCCAGCCTCACTAAGGCCAGCCAGGAGCACTCACGGGCTGATGAAGACGATGGATAGCAGTCATATTGTACCATCTGCCACGGGGAGGGGATAGATACTGCCTCTTCACTGCGCAGCATCGCGTCTACCAGCAGCATGCAGTAGACATAGGGTGACACATAAAAGTCAAGAAATGATTTTTTTTCCCTTTTCTTTTCACGGTGGAGGAGGGGGGGATAAATTGATGACATATACCCTGAAACACCTGGACAAGGTGTTGACCCTACAGGCATTGGGCGCTCAGCCAAGAATGCAAATGCTTTTCGGGGACTGTGGGATAGCTGGAGCCTCAGTACCCCCTCCTTCCTCCATGAGCGTCCATTTGATTCTTTGGCTTTCCGTTACGCTTGTCACACAGCACTGTGCTGTGGACTCTGTATCATAGCCTGGAGACTTTTTCAAGCTTTGGCATTTCGTCTTCTGTAACGGAGCTCTGATAGAACAGATTTGTCTCCCCATACAGCGATCAGATCCAGTATCTCCTGTAGGCCCATGCTGGAGCTCTTTTGGATTTGGGACTGCATGGCCACCCGTGCTGATCAGAGCTCCACGCTGGCAAACAGGAAATGAAATTCAAAAGTTCACGGGCTTTCCCTGTTTACTTGGCCAATGCATCCATTTTGGAATTGCTGTCCAGAGCAGTCACAATGGTGCACTGTGGGATACTGGCCGAGCCAATACCGGTCGATTTGTGCGCACACTAACCCTAATCCGATATGGTAATATTGATTTCAGCGCTACTCCTCTCATCGGAGGAGTACAGAAACCGGTTTAAAGAGCCCTTTATATCGATATAAAGGGCCTCGTAGTGTGGACAGGTACAGTGTTAAATCGGTTTAACACTGCTAAAATCGGTTTAAATGCATAGTGTAGACCAGGCCTTCGTCTGTAATCAAGATGAAAGTCAGTAAAGACAACAAACTACTTTGCTTAGGAAGGAAAAATCAAATGCACAAACACAAAATGGGAGATAACTGGGTAGGCTGCTGAAATGAATCTGGGTGTTGTAATGTATCACAAATTGAATATGATACAGTTTTAAAACAGGCGACTATCATTCTGGTGCATATTAACAGGCACGTCATATGTAAGACATGGGCGATAACTGTCCTGCTCTTCTTGGCACTGTTGAGGCCTAAGCTGGAATATTGTATCTGGTTCTGGGTGCCACGCTATAAGAAAGATATGACCAACAGGAAAGAATTCAGAGGACAGCACCAAAAATTATAAAGTTTAGAAAACTTCATTTCTGAGGAAAGGTTTTAAAGAAAACTGGCATGAGATAGGACAGAGAGAGGACACACACCTTCAAATATGTGAAGTGCTGTTATAAAGAGGATGGTGATCGCTTGTTCTCCATGTCCACTTAAAGGTAGGACAAGAAGTAAACGGTTTAATCTGCAGCAAGGGAGATTTGGATTAGATATCAGAAAAAACACTTTCTTACCCTAAAGATAGTTGAACGGGTTGTGGAATTCCTGTGTTCAGAGGCTTTAAAGAACAAGTTAGACCAACACCTGTCAGGGATGGTCTAGGTATACTGGGTCCTGTCTCATCACAGAGGCCTGGACTAGATGACCACTCGAGGTCGCTTTCAGACCTGCATTTCTATGGTTCTTCACTATTTATTATTTGTGTTACTGTAGCACATACGAGCTCTTACAATATCCATCGTTCTTTACTTCATTCACTGCCCATCTTAGCAGTTGTGCCTTATGAGAGCACAAAAAAAGTATGAGAATAGCCTGTAGTATCTAAATGTTTGTTTAAATGCCATTGTAATCTAGATGCATGAGGAGGGCAAAGTTAGTTTTGGCACTTCTTGATTCGAAAGCTGAGCCCCAGAGCCTGAAGGAAGTTTTTTAGTAGCATTTCCTAGGTTTGCTTTAAAGGAAAATGATTCTATTGTCCAGCACTATTTAACTAGGCCCTACTCGAATGCCGTGTTCTGGGCAAGGTGTGCTACTGAAAGTGGGAGTTGCTGACAGGTGTGCCTGAATGAGTATTTGGGTCTAAGTAACCATAAAAATAAACCTAGAATGAAAAGTACCTGTGTTGCTGCCCCCTGTTCTGTAGGGATTGGGGGTGGTCAGGTTAGTCAGAAGCCTGGAATCAGCATCAGGTGTTGCACCATGGCTCAAAGCAGGAGCGAGTGTTGGGAGTAGGATGTGCTTTGTTACACCACCTTCCCCTTACTGGCTTCGCTCTGATTGTTCTCGTGCTCTCTCTCGCTCTCTTTTTTCTATGCAGTGTGTCTAATTCCCTCCAAAGTATTCTCTAGCTCTTCTCTGGCTTTCTTCTCTTTTGCATCTCAGGGTTGTACCTAACTCATTAGACAGATTCTCTCTCACATGGGGCTTGAAAACTTTACCAGACATCAAGAGTTAAATTTCCTTTTCCCTACCCCCAAAGAGTTCACCTTGTTGGGGATTCACCTTGAAAATCTGGCATCACATTGGGAGCTACTGGGATCTGAGCACCCTAAAAAACCTTGGCTCTTACTGAGATCCCTAGATGGGAGTGGAGCTCTCTTGAAATTCTGGCCCCTAATAGCCAGTGGAGTGAGGTCCAAATTTTTTTAGAGGTATTTCGGCCTCGCAGCACTGTGTGTTGCAATGCCCAAGTCTCATCTCAAATGTTAATAGGATTAAGGCTCCTAAGTGCCTAAATCCCTCTTGAAATTGAGACTTAGGTTCCTAAATCTGTTGGATGTTGCAATGTTAAAGAAATGCCAAAATCTTTAAAAGGCTGGGCCCAAGCCTATTAGATCTGCATGAAAGATGTTGCCCTGGATGACGATTTTATTTGCATAAGAAACCCCAGATAGTTGGATTCCTATCCAGAGGTGTCTCTGGATCCTAACTAGATACTCTGTTTGTTCTGCTAGGCAAAGACTTGTTTGAACACTGAACCGCTATAGATGCCAGAAGGGAAGTAGGAGCAGTTTCTCTGTTATGTCTTTAACACTCTGCCCAGCCTCCTCTCTAGGGCATAAATCCAGTGTCTGTCTCTCTCTCTCTCTCTGCTTAGACAGCTGTAGGTGGCTTACAGCTGTTATAAACCATCTTTGCCCTCAAAATAACATCTTGCAAGCCACTAGGGAGCCTTTCCTTGCCACAAGGAGCCTGTAGCTGTGCCTGTTCATGCTTTCTAAATATTGTCTGACGTCCTTTCAGTTTAACTTCGGAATTTCTGAAGTTTCTAATCATTTGGCATTTTTGATGACTAAAGTTCTTAATGTCCAGCCTAGCAACTTCTTTTATCTGGGAATTTAGAAAACTATTTCTTAACTTCCTGTCTTTTGCGCAACTAAACTGATGGCGAACAGGACCACAGTTTGTGAGGCCTCTTAACTTGGATGCCTGGGTGGTGGGACAAGAATGAGGAGGCTGGAATATGTAATGTAGTCCTATTGTTTGCTTTTTTGCAGTGCCTTACGGCGTGGGAGTCAATTATACCACTATTACAAGACAAACCAGAGACCAAATAAGAAGCTCCGTAGCCCACAGACTTCTCTACACAAGTGCACAGTACCACTAAACAACCTACTGGAGCTGTGTGATGCACTACTTTTGTTGAGAGTTACCTGAGAAATTCCAGCTATGCCCAGTCTGGTACAGACCCATTGAAAAGCATTTGAACTCCTTCCTCTTTTTGTGTTAAATCGGTATGTTTCATCTTTTGAGTTACCGTAATGGTTCCTTCTCCAGCCTCTGGAGTGATCGTGGGCTTGTAATGGAAATACACAGGGATCAAGTTGCTTCTTGATAAAGAAAACGTTACCTCTTTATTCTAGAAGGAACTGAGTGGAATACTAAAAAGATGATGAAAATAAAACTCTAAACTGCAAGGTGCCAGTATGACATCTTTATTACCATCCTCTTTGTTTGCTAAATAAGGGTTGATTCCCATGAAACAGTGCCCACCAACCCACTCTTGTTTTTTTCTGTGTGGTTTTTTTTCTTGATGGAGAGGGAATTGCCAGAAGTGGACACTTACAATTCGTAAACTCTCTGGATTAAGCAGTTTTGGAGCTGAATCTTTGTGTGGGAGTTTGGGCTGGTCCTAGATTACAACATACTGACACTTCTGCAGAAAGCTCGTGATGCAAACCTGAACTGTGATTCAAGAGCATGGCATGCACTCTTTTCATACTCATTTGTTTACCTTTGGTGATATGAAGTAATGTAAGTTGGCTGCAGCACATGTGAGATTTGGGGATAAAAGGACTGGCGTGTGTGTGGGGTGGGGGTGAGTTTATGATGTGGCCTTATAAGTTGTCATGAGAACAAACACTAGTCTGTTAACATTTTATCCCCAAAGTGAGCGCAGAGAGTTCTGTGATAGGATTCTTTGATCCATGCTTTCACTTGTTTTCAGAGCAATATAAGCTAGATCGGAACCCCTCTGGCCTTAGTCATTTAAAACATGCCCATGGTAGTAAGGACGGGTTCTTGCTTTCTGCCACTTTTCTTTCACAGCAGCCAAACCCCCTAAAGAGTCAAGAGCTTGCTGACACCAGGTATCATTATGCATGTGTGAAACTTGCCGTAAACATGTCAATGGCAGGTAATAGAGGAAATATCTTTTTCCCCATTATGTACGTTTAGTGGTCATGCTTGTCTCTGATCCTCATTGAAAAGTCTTCTTAAGAGTTGCCCTTTTTAGGTATGAACCTTTTTTCCTACCCGGTTTTGTCAACCTTAGTCTGCAGAATCTTTTCCTTTCCTTATCCAGTCTCGTTCCTAGCGGCTTTAGTACCTGCTAAAGGAAGGAGCACTGCCAAGACTGGTTACAGATACTTTGAATCTGTTAAGTCTTCGTTTGCTGCTTGACCAGCTTGTTTCCTCTGATAGGAACTCCAGGGTTTGTTTATTTTGGCAAACAGGAGTGTAATATTTAGGATTCTAGGGTCAGCAAACAACTTTTTGTTGTTTTTATATCTCATTTTCTATCAAAGCTATTGGAATGCTCAGTCAATCCCTGGCACGATTCTGGCAAGGAATCCAAAGTTTAATTAAAAAGAAAAAAAAACAACTCATTTCTTACGTGTATCCTATTTACAAAGACCATGTAAATTCCATTTAATTTGTGGATTGTCCCCAGTTAAAATAAATGCTACAACGTTTACCTGAAGTTTCTTCAGGTTTGCATAATCGCTGTTCAAACAACTATTACATAAAAGTTGGGGCTGTTAAATTATTAACATGGGGGAATCACTGGGCATAAAATTTGTCACGTTTAGGGCAGTTTTTCTACTTGACTACCATTTTCATTGATGTAGTTTTGTGATTCTAAACCTGCAGTTCCAACTTCTCAGTATATGTTTGCTGGGTGAAATCAGGTACCTTGCCTCACGTGGCTGGTTGAAATTGCAGCATAGTAACAATATTGTGTGTTAGAGCGAGGGAAGACTTCAGTAAGAAATGATTCTCTAACAATCACTGATTTTTTTTTTCCTCCCTTAAATCTTTGTCTATTCATCCTCTCTCCAATTGTTTGGTACTAGGATTTGATAATTAAGGCCTAGCTGACTTGCTGGGGCATATTGGTAGGATTCGCTCTGATTTGCTGGGCTTTTTGTCATTAATTCATATCATTTAGCATATGAAAATGATAGAAAACAAAAGGTTTCGTGGTGAAACCAGAGAATTGTTTAACCCCTCCCAATACAGTTTCTACCCTGTCAAATTGGTTAGGTTTTTGAACATAATTGTCTCTGAAACATCAGCATAAACCTAGGGTCAAGTAAATTTATCTTCAACTTCCCCAATGAACAGGAAAGACTGATTAGGGATTGAGAAATGATGGCTTTTTCTAGCACTGTTCTCTCACAGAATGATGAACTAAGCTGCATTTCTGCTGAGCATTTAAAGAAAAAAGGTACTTTTCCACAAGAGAACATTTGAAAAATGCAGTGGTTCTGTTTAGAGGCGAGTGAATTTAATCTGTTTAGTTTTTTCTTCTGAGTTCCCATGTTCATGCCTTTTGCCCTTCAGGTTTAGTTAGAAAACTGAAGACCAGTCATAGCTTGTAGTTCCAGGGGCTTGGTTCTTTAAGTACATTTGTCAGAAAATACATATTATACAAGGTACTGTTAGCAAAGGACACTGTAGCATCAGGTAAGGATTGTCATGAGTAGCAGGGGGAGCTTTTAGAGTTTCACTTAAGGCATTTAAGTATGGTAACAATTTCACCTTTTGCAAAGATGGTGGGGTTTCTGGCTTTGACTCCAGTCAACATACACCTAATGTTTTACCTAATACTTGCACTTAATGTTAACGTTGTTCTGCTATACATTCTCTGGAGCCAGTTGATATTTAAATTACTAATTGAGTGAATGAAGTGACTTCTCGCCTTGTTTGTTGTCAAGCAAATGCCTTTTGTGGCTAAGCCATTAGAAAGCTGGCACTTCCTCTACAACCAACCAAATGACTGGCTAGGAAGGGTTCACTGTAAGTACAGGTATCTGGAACCCCTTAAAGGGGAGAGATATGGACTGCAAGTTTGGGTCACAGATCAGAGGGTGCAGGCCCTAGATCCAGTTGCAGACTGGATGTTGCTCTAGTGTGAAGCAGATACCTCCTGCTGCCATGCTAAAGAACATAAATCATGGTTTAAATTGGAAGCAAGCTTTTGAAGCATGTTGCAAAAGGGGAGTTCTTACCTGTAACTGCAGACAGACAAGTAGGCTACGCTGTGGTGGTTCCCCCTTAGATGCAACTAGCCTGTTGCTGAGTCTGTCTTCATAAGCCCTCACAATATAAACCATATGACAATGGTGGCGAGCCAGGTATTGTATTGTTTCATGGTTTGAACATGAGATTTTGTGCCACTTGTTAGTAGCACAGAGCAGCACAACTCACTTACAAAATGACAAGCGTTTTCAGGTCTGAATTCAGTTGTCACAAGTGACTTGTTCCTGTTCATGCTGCTTCAGATTCTATCTCTTTTTAAATGCAGGTTTAAAATTCTCTTGCAGTTCATGGTATATGTGTGGCTATCTCTTAGGGTCCAAGTTTGGCCATGTGTAAATAGTCTCACTAATTTGTGTGACTGTAGAAGAGCAAGCCCTTCACAAATACTGAGCAGAAATCCATTGAAAGAGTAACTTTTGTTTCACTCTTTCCTCCTCCCCCAATAGGTGTTTAAGCATCATTCAGTATATCCCAATGGGCCTTTTTCTGTATACACAGATTGATCTGGCTCAAAAACTGAGTCTCTCCAATATGGGGCCAAACTCTGATCAACCCAGACAGTGGATATGTACTCCCCAGAGATCAACTTTCTGTGGTTTGGGCCCATCCACAGCTTTAAAGCATCTTACGTTTCCTTTTAACAAATCTTGCTCCACAGCTGCCCTGTGGTGCACGCTGACCCAAGGCGTGAGAAATTTCTTGCTGTCTCTCCATCAGTTCTGATAGATGGGCAGTTTGGAAAGTTGTGACTCTCTTGAAATGGCACCAGCAAATCCAGGCAAGCACTGTTTAGCTCTGATTTTTATATATAATCTAAAAAGGTGTAGGGGTGTGTGTGTGTGTGTGTGTGTGTGTATTCTCTCATCAGGATTTAACTGATGCAATAAACTTGGAGGCGTAAGAAAACAAAAAATTATGGCCTTCTCAAGTAAGCATTTTAAAACAAAAGCTTTCCAGGTCTGTTCCATGTCATAAAGCAGTCAGGTCGTTCTTTTACTACTGGTTGTTACCAAAGGGTAAATTGTGGTATGTTTATACTTAAGTTCCTTGACACAATCATTTTGGTGTTATCACAAAATGTGATGGTTGTGATAGAAGGAGGAAAGGAGGTGGAATGAAAAAACAAAACTAGGAGAAGCTCAGCAAGGGTTTAGGTTGTGTGAATGTGCAGTTTGTCCATCAATGAGTTAATGCATTGGCCTTTCACCTCTGGAAACATGGCTTGAGTGCTAAGTGCAACTTGGTGGCCTCCATCTCAAACCTTTGTCTGCATCACTAAACCACTGCTTACACATTGGCATAAGTGGAAGGCCCTATGGAGGTAGAACCGGCAGTGTTGTGGAAGGAGCTCTGTGGTGGTCTTTTTTTGCATAGCCTGTCCACACTTACATGCTTGTTTAGGACTTGGTTCTGCAAATACTTGTGTGTGAAGGGTTCAGTTCAATTCAGTGGGACGATTTGTGTATGTTTGTAGGATTGGGGCCTTAATCCAGTTTACCCATTTAACTCAAGAAATGATACAAAATTAAAAGAAAATGGGCTGCAGACTATTAAACAGAAACTTTGTCTTCAATGGGTGGTGCTTTTGACCGTGTGTGTGTGTGTGTGCCCAGATTCTGAGTTTTATTTAACAAGCTGTTTGATGTTCCTCCGCCTTAAACACTACAAGATAGGGAGACAGTCTTCTTCCTTTTTGGTTTTAACCAGATTTTTTTACTATAAACAACTGAAGGTCATTCAAGAAGGGAAATAACACTTTTTTAATTTTTCTCCGGCGCGCAAAAAAAAAAAAAAAGTATTTGCCAAATACATTTCTGATGATGTGAAACTGGGCACCTCCGGAATATTTTGGTCTTTTGGGGATATATGAAGGTTTAAATAAATATTGATATTTTAAATGTATTTTTGTCACTTTTTTTTTTTTAAATTTTGGCTGGAAGGAATAATAGACCATTATTGATAAATACCTGCTGGACACGATAGTTTTGGCAGGAGGTATTTGTTATATAGAAATATTCACAATTAACAGTATTAGTTTGGGGTTAAGGCGGACAGTGCTTATCAAAATCACAGCTTTTTGAATAAACTAAACACCTTCTTGCTTAAACTAAACACCAAAAAATATAAAAATCAAGGGTGCTTGTGTCCTCCTGGACCTGGATCGCTGAAGCCCTAAACCTGCACTGTGGTACAGTGAGACACTTAGGTCAATAGTTGTCATGGGGACAAGGTTCTACCTACCCAGATTGCAGGATCTGAGCCAGTCACCCACACAGCATACGACTCGGTGTTGCTGGTTTTGTTATGCAACCATGAATGAGCTACAGTATTTCATCTCTTTCTTTTGTGGGTGGAGATTGGACAGCCTTGTTCTTTAATTCTACTTCCTATGTGCCTGCACCCAAGGTCCCTTTAACATTCAGGGAAGTTTATGCCATGAGGCAAGTCGATGTTGCCGTGACATTTAACTTCTGTCAGCATATTTTTAGGAATTTATCCCTTTTGTCGCTCCGCGCATGACACCATGAATGGAAATGTTGCTGCCTAGGTGCCCACCCAGTGTACTGTATTTTTGACTTTTGTAAAATCAGTTTCTAGAAACTTTTTTCATACTCTGATCACCCTAATATCTCCTCCCATACCAGGATAAACCAAAATGAAAGCTGTGAAGACTTGTGATTTGTGTATGACTTAGCTAATGGATGACGTACAGATTGGAGTTTTTTCCCCTACAGTCCCACCAAATGTAACTTTTTTTTGCTTTCCTTGTTAAGCTCACAGGATATAAAATGTCTTTGATTTCAGGTGCTGGCATGTTTCTGTTCCTTTTCATTTAGCTCTGTATAAACACACTCTGTGCATTGTTACTATGGAACTAGTATTGATAAAAACACTTTGAGGTAAACTCTTTGTAATGCTTGATAATTATTAGTGTGTACATTTTTTTAAAGACAGTTTCTTTACCTCAATTAATTTAAAGGAATGGACCAATAAATGTATTAAAGGGTGACTTCTTTACCTAATAGTTTCATTGTGTAGTCTTTACGACACCTACAGTATGATGCATGCACTTGTACTTATTTTGCTCAAATGATTACTGTCCCCTCCCACACACGACTGCATGGATATGTTGGTTTGGTGGGCCTGGTGTTTGGCAGAGGGTTTCTGAATCCTGTTATCTATGTCCTGCAGATGCTGTCTCCAATGGCACTGTGTCAAAGCACTTAGCACATACACCTGTTCAGTCATTCTTTATTGATGCATTGATTTACAACTTACTGTTTATACATGGGGGAAGTCAGTTTAATTGCTAAATTCTACATATTTCTGGGTCCTCATGCCTTTCAGAAATAGTTTAACACTGTTAATAGTGGCTGCTGATGAAGTAACAACTTCTTCAATTTTGCATCTACAGTATGCTCTGAAAGAGTGTCCTGCATGAGCTCTGCTCCTACTTCATTGCAGGTGCAGAAGCTGTGCCTGTACTGATCTTGTACAACAGTCCCTGATGGTCTGACTATGATCCAGCTTATAAAAAGTGTTGTGGTTTCTCAAGATGATCAGTAGGTTTACAGTGGGTGTGGGGAGGAGAGAGAAGGGGTTAGGCTGTTCTACAAACACAGAATAAGACAGTTCAGGCCCTGAAGGACTTGCAATCATCTCTAGAGTGACAAAACAAAGGATTGAGCTCTATCTTCCCTTCAGGTCAGCATCACTCTGAAAAGGGGTTTCCTTCTATAAAGGAGTTTGGCCCTTTTTATATCCCTCTTCTCTTTCTATGCCTTACCCTCCCCTTGCAGATTAAATTGGAGGGTAGGTAAGGGAAATTTTTAGGCTTATGTAAACTGTACCTATTCTGACAAACCTAATCCTCCCTTCCAGGACTGACTTAGCAGCAATTCTCCTTCCCTCTTGCCTGTCTGTAAATTCCTCCAGGCAGCGCTGCTGCTGAATGGAGGTAGTTATTTCTATGGCCTGGCAGAGCTCTGGTGCCAAATGTTACCACCACACTAAAGGTTTTTGGGACTAGCAGCCAAGATGGTATAATCCCCTCCACTGGCATAAATTTGAAATCAAGTACTGCTGGACTAAGTCCAGCAAAGATCGTCTACCACTTCTGTCCTGCAGATGCAGCAATACAAGCTCCTCTTCCCTTGGGTGAGGGAGATGGTATGTTCATTGGCCTCAGCCTATGGGCTACCCAGGAGAGCAGTCTGTGGCATGGATACTTGTCTGCTGTCACCTAAGCTAACGTGTTTAATTTCAGCCTAAATCCATAGTGACTAAAACTAGTGTGGCGGGCGTGAAGAGCTGTCTTCCATCAGTTGTCCTCTTGAGCTGCCTAATACAGTAAGGTGCTCTAGCCTGACACCCAGAGCTAAAACTTGCAATGACAGACCATCATTCTGCTAGGATTTCAAGGGAGCCTGACGTCGAGCGTTGCTTGTAGGCCACAATGCTGCAGAAAGTAAAATGTGGATGAGAATGTGAACATCTGCTCAAAAGCCAGCTTTGATGGGTTTTGGTATCATTCTTCTAGAAGGAATTTGGCATAATGGGAAGTTGGTTTCAGATTGCTAACTAGTCTGGTTTCTCACAAGTATTCGTACAGTCACTTTTATGTGTTAGCCATGCGCTAGATCACAGAAATTGCACGTTGTAAGCTAACTGCCATGGGGAGGAGGCATATGTGGTTCAGTATGTGTAATCGCCTTAAACAGCTTTGAGCAGTGGTGCTTGCTTAAAACTAGTTGGTAACTGGTAATTGTGCACTGACCTTGTAGAAAGGATGGGAAAAGTCCTAGCTCAGTAACCAGCACATACAGGAGAAGGGATAGGTATGAAGGTTGCCTCTCCTGCTAAAGACCCAGTACTCACAGGTGGTGGTGGTAGCAGCAGCAGCCACCAGCTAAGCCCATAGGATTCAATGAGCCATGAGAGTTACAGGATCATCCTTTTGAAAGGATTCTCACTAGGGGCCAGAACTGCAGTTTCCACTTTATTGCTGTTAATTAACTCATGGGCGTTGAGTTGTAGAGATGCCACTATTTGACACAATGCCCCGGGAGTTGCATGCCAGGGGGTGGCCTGGGAAGTGACCTCACCTGAGACCAGACTGCTAGGTACTGTGAAAGATGTAGACGAGTAAAGCCAGGGCTTTTTGTCTGCGAGTGGCCTTGTGTTGAGTACTAACCACCCTGTTCCAGTTATGGAACCGCATGCAGTGCTGCTGTGGTGTTAAATACATTGTAACCTCTTGCATGTTGTAACTACACTGTCACCTGTACCATAGGGTTGCTGGGCTGATTGAGAGGGCACAGAATGATTAGGTGACTATTCCTGTCTCCCTTTTCCCCCTCGCAGTCAGCATGAAGGGCAGGTAGCAGAGGAAATGTCACATGTTTTGCCCTTACAAACATGTTTAAATTGGCTTCCATTTAAGAAGCATTTATTTTCTTTTTTTTCTAAATGCCTCTGCCATTAGCACTGAGTAATTACAAACTGGGGGGAGAATGTCTCAGCATATTTCCTGTCTGTGTTCCATTCTATGCATCCGAAGAAGTGAGCTGTAGCCCACGAGAGCTTATGCAGAAATAAATGTTAGTCTCTAAGGTGCCACAAGGATTCCTATTCTTTTTGCAGATACAAACTAACATGGCTACTACTCTGAAACCTGTCTCAGCATGGTCTCCTCTAAGGTAAAAATGGCTTTAAGTTGCTCATTGAGATGTGACTCAGCTCTGTCCTTCCAGGGAGAAAAAATCCAGAGGTGGGTACTGTACCTGGCTGTGGAAAAAACAATGATTTCTTCTCTGAGCCTATGTATTGCTGTTGCATGTCATGCAGCTTGGAAAGGAATGTCAGGTCCTGTTTCCTCTGCTAGGTCTGTTGAAGTCTAGGCTATGGCTACACTAGAGAGCTTACAACTGCACCCTGTAAGCTCTGTAACGTAACCGCTCTAAGTCAATCGTGGAGAGCTCTCCTGTCAGCTTAATTACGTCAGTCCCTGTGACCAGCACTCGAAGCTCTCTTGCAGCCATAGTGCTGTCCACCCTGTGCTTAAGATGGGATAACTTATGTCACTCAGGGACATGGCTAATTCACACTCCTGAGCATCAGAGCTTATGTCAACTTATGCTGTAGTGTGGCCCTAGTCTTCCCTGTGGTGCGTAGGACTCGTATTTCTTTTAACTGGTGGCTTTTTGCTGCTTTGATATGTAAAGAAGGCCAGAATGTTTTTGTTTTTTTTTCTGTCCACCTGTTATCTTTTGTAATATCAAATCTGCTCTTGCTGGGACTTGTGGAGGATATCAGCGTATATTAACACTTGCACTCCTTCGGGTAAAGATATTTCTCCACCAAGTGAGTCACAGGTGTTAAGTGTGTTAAAGTATAAAACTGGCTGTCTAGAAATCCTTCTTCTCTCTGTTTTCATTCTGTTGCACATGATGCTAGTTTAAACTCTATCCAGGAATGCTCCAATGCCTTTTTTTTTTTTTTTTTAAAGGAACAAGTCAGCTCAGAGTGCCTTTGTTTTTAGATATGTAATCTGATTTTTTCCCCTTCCCTCCTTTTGCAAGTCACTTAAGGGGGGGGGGGGACCCTTAACCAAGATCCTTCCCCCTCCTTACCTGATGGGGATGATACTCAAGCAGCCAATGACACAAGACAAAATGAAGCAGAACCCGCTGAACCAGTCCAGTATGTTTTGATAGATCTTGTTGTAGGCTGTGGATGTAGCTACCCCTGTGATCACTAAAGACAGCTGCAGCAAGACAAACACCTTACCTGTAAACAAGCAGATAAATAGTTACTCTTTACCTAGAGTGGTTTTCCTTTTCTTTGAGGCTCTGGCTGAGTTAACATGGACAGAAAGCCACATCCGTGTCTGGAGCCAGGCCCTTTGACACACAATAAATGTCATTTTGGATAACATGGAACCTGTAGACAAGACCACCCTTGTGCCAGGACTTCAGACTAGAAGAAAGTGCCTCAGCTCCTCCCCCGTAATTGTGGACCACCTCTGTTAAGGAATCAACAAAAACTCATTTAAGTAGCTGCGATTTGTGTGGGTGTTGGAGCTTTCTTCTTTACTAATGCCCTCATCATCCATTCTCATGAAAAGCAAATTCATCTTTATAACTGGAGCCAGGCCCTGAAGCAAAATCTCAGCACCACATGCTCTTGGAACAGTTTCATTTCGGTTGAATTTAGCTGCTAGGACTTTTCTTAGGCAACCACTTAATCCCATAGCTGCCTACGCCCATGGCCATTAGAATAAGATCTGAATGTAGTGATTTCGATCTCTCTAACTACCCACAACCTTTCTGCAGGGTCAAACAGGAGAAGAAAAGGTAGGGGAAAGAAACAGGTAACTGGTTAAAGCAGGGGTTCGCAAACGGGGTCAGGACACCTCAGGGGGTCACAAGATTATTACAGGGGGGGGTTACAAGCTGTCAGCCTCCACCCCAAACCCTGCTTTGCCTCCAACATTTATAATGGTGGTGTGGTGTACATTAAAAACACTTTTTAAAATATATTTAAGGGGGGGTTGCACTCAGAGGCTTGGTATGTGAAAGGGGTCACCACTACAAAAGTCAGAGGACCCTTGGATTAAAGCATTATTATGCAGGTCAAACTTCTGAAACATGCTGTCACAGTGCCAAAAGGTGACACTTTCCTAGGAAAGGATTAATGTGATTATGATCAGCAGGCTGCTTGGGGGCTGGGGAAAAAGTGGTGATGTGCTATTAAAACTCATCCCAGCTGACTTTCTGCAGTGTCAGTTAAGTGGTGATATTGTAAAGCCTCATCACTAGGTTTCAGAGGCAATGGCATATTATGATGAATAGGTACAAATTATATTGGCCATAGAGCTACGGTTTCATTGTGGCTTGGCTGTAGATTCTGTAAGAGAACACTTCACTATTTCACATGCAGAAGCTTTTATCTTGAAGACTGTAAGGATGAGAAATCTAACTATTTTAAAGGGAAAGCTTAAATTCTGCAACACCAAACTATGCAGGGTCCCAGCTATGAAGCACTATTAGATGTCGTCATTGTTCTAGCTTGTGCTTCTGCTGACCATGATGTAGCACAAAGACTCATTGCTCTCTGAAGGATGGAGATTAGAGTTAAGAAGAATTGTAGCTGGCCCCAGTTTAAGGATCCATTTACAAATGGTTTATAAATGCTTAACGTTTTAATAAATGGTGGATGGTTAGCATCTAACATCTGCTTATAACTCTGGTTTCATCACTGTACTGCCTTTACTATCCATGTCTAGAATATCCCAATCCTATCTATAAAGTAGCCCTTTGTAAAGGGAACCTGAACCTATTATGACCACTTAGACTTGTCCAGGGCTGTGATTAGGGCCTGGTCTACCCAGCTCCAATTTCAGCCATTGGTTGCCAGCCACTGGTGTGCTGATGTGGCTACACCCTTCTAATGTAGATAGGCAAAAATTCCAAAAGGAGAAGCAACCCCACTGTTGCAAACTACAGTCTACCCTTGCGGCTCTGTGTACATGGGCAAAAAAAGGTGAGTTAGCTAGAGTGGAACCCCCTCTTTAGGCCTGTTTGGGGACAGTTCTGCACCTTTAAGATCTCACAGTGCAACCAGCTCAAAGGTATTCAGTTGTTTCTACACAGCTGGGGGGAGGTTTGATTAAAGTATCTGTTCAAAAAGCCTCTCCCCCTTTTGCCAATGGAGATGGTCTAGGTATTTGCACTACCACAGCTATACCAGTGGCTTGTCGCCAGTGGCTGAGACAGCTGGCCTAGGGATGAGAGCCAACATATCTAAACATCTCTGTGCTAAGTAGCTCTGATAACTCTGGAATCATCAGTGTTTGAATGGGAAGGCAGGGCAGGTAGAGAGGTATTGGTGGTTTGCTCCAACCTTGCTTCCTTTCTGTTCAGCCGGTAGGGGCATGAAGCTGAGCTGTGGCATAACTGCCTGCAGTAATTCCTTCTTCTACTGCAATTTGATCATTGAGTAATCTCCCACAATGTGCTGAAAGAGCTGGATAAACTGAAGGGGAACAGTGACGAGCTCGTCCTAACACTCCAAATGGTTTTCCCCAGTTCTAATTGTTATGGTTTTATTAAGCAGATGGCAGCACTTGATACTTACTTAACCTGTTCTTCCACCTGACAGTGAATGAGAGCAATAGCCATAATTGGGTTTCTGTCCCATTTCCTGAACCTCCTTCCCCTACACACCAGCACACCCACAAATCTTGTTACTCACCATAGGATGATCCTTGTACTTGTTTGGATAACAGAGATCTGATGGTTGGTAAGGGGATGAGAGCAAACAGCATTATGGCCCGAGCTGTAACACAAATAAATGGGTAGTGTTCATCAGTACCTGTTGTCAAAACAGCAGTTTCTTATGGTGATACCATACATTTCAGATCAGACGTGAGGAGGTGTTGAGCAAATCACAGGCAACAGCTGTTGACTGTAGGATTCAGTGTGTGTTGTGGGCAATATGGTTCTTTCGGTCGTAGCAGCTTTACTTGGTTTCAGTTCCCCCACAATATTAAAAAATAATCTTTGTGTTCAGGGAGGTCATTGTCCCATTCCAGTGGCTAGCCCGCATGTGTGGAGGGGACTCTACCAGTCAGCAAAGAGGGTTACTCCGCTGGAGCTCATGCCCTTAGGGTCCTAGCTTCATGCACAGGCAGGATGTTTTATAGGATGATGGTATTATCTAGGAAAGCGATAATTCTGCTGTTGGTTGGGCCTTAGACTGCAACCTCTGTGGGGCACAACTTGTCTTTTTGTTCTGTTTGTGTACAGCACCGAGCACATCAGGGTCCCGGTCCCTGTGACTGGGGCTCCCAGGTGCTACTGCAATACAAGTATTAAATAACATCTTACAAACCATGCAGGAGTAGAGGGTGGTGATGGAAGCTATTTAACCAAGTACCCTTTTTCCTACCCTATTCCTCTGAAACCTTGTTCCCTCACCATGTCTCTATGTTGAATGAGCAAAGCTGTTTAGAAAGTCCATTCCCTTGTGTTTCTTTACTATTCCACCTTATCTCCAGAAAGAAAAATTTTCAGTGGACTTTCAGCTTCCATTGATACAGGGTACAACAGCATCACACAGACTTTGTTTGGTTTGTTTTTGTTTTGCTCTCCCTTAGCACTGTGTCCCTGTGGGTCTTTCAGCATGGAGATCTTAAGCTAAATGGTAGAGGCCCCCCCCTCTCTCTCTCTTGCTGTGTTTACCAAACTTTAATCTTGCAGCTGCTCACTGTCACTAAAGGATACAGACTTTATGCTGCAGCAACTGCTTCCTACTGCCAAACTCAGCCAGACCCTCCCTCTCTAACCTGAGAGGGTCAAGAGGCCGCCTTGGTCTATCCTTGTCTAGCCCTTGTCCATTTATATCTGTGACCCACTAACCCCCTCTTTTTGTCCAGTGATTGGAGCGGTGTTAATGGGATACTCTACATGGAATGGTCCCTTACAATATGTGCGAATGACTTACGCTAAACAATCTGTTCCACCTGGCATTTGTGCTGGGAGTGCCTTTCCCAGACCTGCAGAAGAGCTCTGTCTGGCTCAAAAGCTGTCTCACTCACCAACAGAATTTGGTGCACTAGAAGATAATTCCTCACCCACCTTGTCCAATTTGGCCATGTCTATATGTACGGCGCTGCAGCGTCACAGCTCTGACAATACAGCTGTGCCTCTGCAGTGTGTGTGTGTGTAGTGAAGATGCTCTGGGCTGATGGGAGAGAGCTCTGCCATCGGCATGAAAATGACACCTCTATGAACAACAAGCTATGTCAGCAGGAGAAGCTGTCCCGCCAAAATAGTGCTGTGCACATGAATGCTTATGTCACTCGGGGGGGGGGTATTCACACCCCCGAGCACCATCCATTTTGCTAGCATAGGCTGTAGTGTAGACAGGGTCTCTTACTTAAAGTTCAGGATTTTGAGTACGTAATGCTAATCTTTTAAACTGCTACACTAGCTCTTGGTGACAATTAGGCTTCCCACCAACCTCAGCTGTCCCTTATTGTTAAAACAACAAAACAAAACTTTGTCCAATCAGTTCAAGGCCCTAGGATGCCTCCATTTCATCTTTGCTAAGGTAACCAAAACTTTCTTCCTTCTCATCCACAGGCTTTTCCTTACAAGGAGCAATATTACCCATAGTTAGGGCACTAAGTTGTTTGACCAGTATTAATAGCTGAAAAGGTTTTTTTCTCCTATGCAAAGCTGCCTTTCAGCAGTTTAGATCTGGGATATGATCTAGTGAAAAATTATCCGCACTAACTAGTATTTAAAACAAATGACTTTACCAAAAAAAAAAAAAACCCGATAGGTAGAGCACCCAAATCCCTCCTTGAAGCCACCATGTGACATGAAGTTTAACACTGTTAATCCAGCAAAGATGGGGAAACACCTCAGAGCTAAGGGCCCATACATTTAGGTAAAATTCAGAGCTGATCAGAATTTTGCACCTTAGCCTCAAAGTGGCTGCTGAGGCAGCAAGGGGCCTGCTACCATCTCAGGAAGAGCAGAGGGGGGAGTCACGGGTCTGCTCTTGATGGCCTTTCTGCTGCCCCCACGCCCATCCAGGGGAAGTAGGGACAACCATGTAATGAGGTAGCAAGGATGAGATATGCGTGAGGGAGGACACAGAAGGAGGAAATTGCTTCTTACACTGTCACCATGTTCACCTTTTAATCTTTAAACCCTGATGTAATACGAGAATTCTGTGTGGGTGAATAATTTACTGGGGCTAGAAGATCCTCTTTGGAAAGTCTCTCTCTCTCTCTCTCTCTCTCTCTCTCTCAGTGTTTCCTGCTCTGAGGTTTTCATTGAAGTGACCACAAAGAGCCTTACACTACTGCTAAAGCATGTCACTTAAGCATCTCCCTTCTCTCAGCCTGCCTGCCACCTCGGGTACATAGGGATCAATAATTCTCACTGGCAGTGGCTGTGACCAATCATGTCACAGTTCGACTCACCCACGTAGAACAGGAATGTCCGTCGCACAAAGGCCATGATGAGAATGCCGACGCTGAAGGACAGTATCCCAATGATGATCATAGTTGTGTCCCTTAAATACTTGGAGAACACAAAGACCCCCAGGAAACTGGTAATAAAGATCATATAGCCAGCAGCATTGCCGTAGCCAATCTCCACGGGGCCCCAGCTCAAAGGTTTCTTAAGCAAAAACAGTGGGAGCACATCCACAGCTCCCACAACTGCTAGGTCATACAAGACCGCCCCGGTGAAGAGCATTGCAATGATGAGTTTTGATGGTGCCAGGGGGCTGTGCCCCTCGTCCTCACAGGAGCCTGAACTCCCTGCAGTTCTTTCATCCTCGGCCAGCTGATTGTCAGGTTGATCTACGTCCTTGCATTTGCTGTGAGCTGTGGAAGCTGGGCAGGTGCCTTCAGGCGTCGGGACTTTCAGAACAAAGAAGCTGTAGAGGAAGCAGAAGGCATAGCAGCCAATGCTGCAGGCCACTAGCACAGTTCCCTGTCGATAACTTATGTGGGAATGGACGAAGATGTGCCCAGACGCTATGCTTCCCAAGAAGCCCGCCATCCCATAGGTCAGCTCAATAACAATCAGCCTCAGCGATCTCCTGCTTTCAGAGGAGCCCAGAGACCCCAGAGCCATGACGCCCGCCCAGTAGGTGGTGAAGCCTCCTGTCAGACCATTCAAGGCCGCAGCTCCGTACATCACTTCAATAGGCCACTCCAGCAGGATTAAGAGGAGCAGGAGGGACCTGGAGACTAGATAGCCGAGGAGAGGTAAGCAAATGGTGATCTTCCTGTTCTTCTTGTCGCCGAGCTTTGCCAGGCCATAGGCCGTCAACAAGGGGCTGAGGCCCAGGACCAAGTTGTAGATGATGTAGAAGTCAGAGACAGCTTTCTGCTGCTGATCCTCAAGCAAGTGTGCCGGGGCGGTTGAGTTGGTCCGGTTGTAGTAGTTCTTCACCACGAGCAGCAGCCCTGTGTCTTAAAAGGAGCTGGCTACCTGGGCGCCGGCCACCATAGGCTCAATCCAGGTCCTCGCCGCCATCCCTCCAACCATGATGGTTACTGGCAAGGAGGTGGGTGGGGAGGGAAGAGGCGTAGGGAGCTGTGCTGGAGACAGCAGGTCCAAAAGTTCTGGTCTTAAAACCGAAAGTCGCTAACGTCTGCAAGTTAGTACAGAAACAGAGTTGTGTGAGAGCAACGCTGGCTGCACCTCCTCTCCAGCCACATGCAGCCCCGGGCAGCAAATGACTCCGCTCTCAATCCTGCCTGTGCCCAGGAAGCTTTTGTGTGCATGGAGCACACTCTCCACTCTCTTTCTGGTGTGCATTCAAAAAGGTCACATGGTCCTGCCTTGGGGAATTTCTGTCTCACATGAGGAAGTGACTGTCCCCTGGTGGTGGCTAATGTTTCACCACCCCCGAGCTGAAGCATGCAAAAGGAATCACAGCAAAGCAGTAGCGATGTCTAGCTGTGGGGGTGGTGGAGAGGGCTGAGGCCATGGGACAGTAGCCCTCCCACGCTCTGTTGCCCCCTTCATGCACCCTGTTTGCTGCTGGTGGCTTTTGAACCTGTTTACCCTTCTCCCCCCCCCACCAAAAAAAAAACAAAACAAAAACCCAACAACCAAAAAACCCCCTTTTCAACAATTTGACCAGCAAATTGAGGAAGGAAATTCAAACAAAAACAAAGCTGTTGCACTGACTTCTCTCCACAGCCACTCCTGTGTGCATTCAGCTTCACTGTGCTTCTCAAATGCAGACGCTCCTGATGGGAAAGCTGAGTCTAGCAATAACCCCCTTCCCACACTAGCTGAGTAACCAGTGAGATGAGGAGTTAGTAGCCGTGGTGAGTAACAGGACACATAGTGGAAAATGTGTGACAACATCACCCCCTCCCCTGCATTCTCCTGGGTGCTGAGACACCAGGAGCAGTGAGGCAACTGGAAAAGGGAGGCTGACTCGCAGGATACGTTCTGTGACCAGCTGTGCTTTTGCAAGATTGTCTTACCCAACCTGTCTCCCAAAGCAGCCTCTTTCCATCAAATCAGCCCACCAGAAGGGCTACACGCCAGCCTAGCTCCATTCCTGCTTCTGGGAAAAAATACTGACTCCATCTCCATGTCCCACCCTCTCTTTTCTGAGGCATTGGGTCCTGCCTAGGGCTCCCCTGCCTCTTTGCTGCCTCGTCGCTGGGCTGGTGGGCCAAGCAGGTACTGATGCAGCTGAGCAGTTGTACGCAGGGAGCGTTTTGGCCCCACTGCTATCGGCCCCATGGGAGCATTGTGCTCATTGATCCAGGGAGCAGGGGAAGGGCCCATATTCTGCATACACTGCAGCATTCCCCAAGAGAGGACCCTCTTTTCCTCTTTCTCATCATCAGCAAGATTTGTCTGGCCAAGCAGGGCTCCAAATGGTTGATGTAGAGAGATGGAAAGCAACTTCGAGTCGCCTCTAGTACTGCATCAGCTCTGGAAGCAGAACTCAGAGGCAGCGTGTTGGTAGGAGCCCCTTGGAATACATGCGAGACTTGGACATCATTGCCTTAGCCAGATCTGCCTGGTGCCTAGCTCCCAGGGTGACAGTGCACTAGAAATAACCAGGAGTGAGCCCCTGGAAGAAAGTAGCTAATGGTTGGTAGGTATCCAACCATCTGCAACACAGTGGAACTATCGAGTGCCTAGCGTTGTTAATGATAGGACTGGCTAAGCTCAACAGCCATGACTGAGCACCCCACTGATATCGGGGTGGGGGGAGGAAACAGGGAGGGACAGAAGGAGAAATAAAATCTGTGTCTAGCCCTAGCCCTTGAGGGGAGGGGAATTGGACCGTGGGGGGTGGTATTTTATACCGTTTTGTTCAATAAATTAACTCCTTGGGGGATTTTTTTAGTTGCATCCTTCTACAGACATTTAAATCTAATGCAAAAAAGCAGCAAAATATCAGGGACTGATTGGCCAGTGATTGCACTATTTGTCTCATTGCACTGAGGCTGCTGGGAGGGGAGGGGTGTTGTGTTTGCTTTGTGTAAACCAGGATCTTGTCTCTCCCCCATCGCTAGGATTTCCAGCATCTGAGAAACAAAAGCAGGTGAAATACCCACGTGACAGATGATCAGGTGTGAGAGCAATCTTTAAGTAGGAGTAGGAAGGTTAGCAAAGGCAAAAAACTTAGTTAGCAAAGCCACAAGCAAGATCTGCAGGGCACAGGCCATGCTATGTACTGCAGCTATCCCAAAATCATGCTGATGCAGGGACAGACGCCAATCTCTAAACTTCAGTGATGTTACTTGAGATCATGGGCAGCGCGTGACCCACTGGCTGGGGGGCGCTATCCCCCAACCCAGAGTACCAGCAGGGGCCACCGCAGGAGGGGCCTGGGGACAGAGCATGGGCGTGGCCACACCTGGCTGTTTGGGGAGGCACAGCTGATACCTGCCGCCCATGCTTGAGATGCAGACCAATGTTATGTAACACCTCCCTGTTGGGACCCAAACCTTTCTTCCAGGCTGCACTATCGTGTCTGAATATAGCCATATAGCTGCACAACATACATGAGAAATCAAACAGCATCAGCCACCTCTCTCAGCCAAATCACCTTGAGGTCAACGAAGCGGGGCTCTCACAAGCCAAGGTGCTTAGGAAGGAAGGAAGGAAGGGAGTCACCCAGCTGACAACTCAGCAACTGAAACTGGCCCTCTCCCTTGAGCACCTCTGAGCACACCTGTGGCAGTCTGGCCTCTCATTTAGGCAGGTCTGAAACTATTTAGGCCAAGTCAACACCTTAAATTCCACCCAGAAACTAATCCAAAATCAGGCCAAGGAGATATGGTGTAACATGCTGTCTGGGTGAAGAACTGTTTACTGTAGCAAAGCAGCCAGAAAACATTCTATTGGGCCTAAACTCTTAGTTTTCACTAAGGCAAGACTGCCACTGACTCCGATAGGTCAGACACCCCCTTACATGAATATCGAGAGGTGAAAGTAAGCCTGTATGGCAAACTGGCAAGAGCCAGTACACAGCCAACTGTACTGGCAGGGGACAGCTTCCCCAGTCCAGCAATTTAAAAGGGCCCTGGGCTCCTGTAGCCCCTGACCCTTTAAATTGCCGCTAGAGCCCCAGGGTAGCAGCAGCAACCGGGAGCCCCAGGACTCCGGTGGCAATTTAAAGGGCCTGGGGATTTAAAGGCCCCACTCTAAGTCCCACCCTTGCTCAGGACCCTGGCCCTGTGTACCAGTAAGTAAGTCCCTTAAATTACTTTCACCCCTGTGAATATCCCATTGACTGTAATGGAAGCAGCATGTATGTCTCCCTAGACTTGAGCTCTCAGCCTGTAGGAGGAGGAAATGAGATGGGTTTGGCTACCTACTAGGAGTGAGTGTGTTGATCCTGCAATGGAAAGTTATTCATACCTTGTTAGCATTTGTAACTAGCTGTATGGGTTTGGGTCCCCGTGATGCAGAAGCGGCACTAGTGTTCTTGTAACACTGACTGATCCTGGTCGTCGTTAGGCAGGATCAAACCTGGGACCTCGGGAACCAACTGCATGAGCTGCTACTGCATGAGCGCGAAGCCATATGGCTGCTGATGGACGTTATTGACTTGTCAAACATTCCCCGTGAGGAGGGTGGACAAGTAGAGCCAGAGCTAGCCTAACTAATGGTTGTTTTACTTCCCTTTCCAAACTACAGACCGGCTGAACAGCAGAAGCAAATATCTCCTGGTTTTTCTCTCCTGCCACCTTTATTTATTTTTCAGTCCAGAGTTCTGTGCTGAGCCAGCAAACTCCTTAGGTTGCACTCAATTGTGGGCAGCTCTCCCTAGTGGAAAAATCAGAACACTGCAACCTCCAAATTATTTGGAGAATTTTCTGCAGGATTTGGTTCTCCCTGGAGGAACTGGAAGTATATAGGCGACTAACGCCTCATATGGCTAATGCGACTTCCCCACATTAATCCTCTACCTGTAGAGAGGAAAATATCCCTTTAGCATGTTGACTATAAGCCAGCCTTAATTGAAGACTAAATCTCATCACAATTCCTAAATAATCCCCAAATATTCCTCACTTTACATATTGCTCTGTGCATCACCTGACTTTCATGTAACTTTTTGGGAAGGGGCAGATTTAGGCATGGAAAAGAGATGAGACACAGCTCTCTGTCCATGCAGTGGCACACAAGAGGAATGTGAGGACTAAAACAACAGCAGTGTTAGGTTAAAAAATTCCAGGACTGATAAAGCAAAAGTGGCAGCTGTGGCAAGCTTACAGCCATGACACAATTCACAGTAAAAGAACAAAAAGGGTCACTGTTGACTCTAAAGAGCCATTGAAGCCTAATTTTAAAAAAGTAATTCAGAGACAATGCTTCTTATATACCCTGTGCCTGTATTTTATTTCAGAAAGCTCTACAAACGTGTATGATAAATAACAAATAAGCTAAAAGACAGGCCCTGCTTTGAAGGGCCTACGGAGTTAAGAGGTAGTAAGATGACTGGAGAAAAGACACCAGAGAGGGGGAAGGGTTATGATAATAAGATCATGTGAATTACTCTGGTTAGGAGGAGACATCTTTTAATGGTCTTTGTGTATTTGTTTCAGGGGAAGATGCAGCTGTTTAGGTTTCATGGAGAAAATGTGTCTTTAGCTAGGACCTGGGTGGTGAGAGTGGAAACATGTCAGGCAGGAAGTGGCCACAGAGAGGAAGGTACTGAGGTTATAGTGGGAAAACAAAGTGAGTTTTTAAGGTTGGGCGGATGAAATAGGAGAGTTGGAGCAAAAAGGGACTGTGGAAGGGAGGCTCAGGACCGTGACACCGATACGAAGGGCTGGGGCAAAGGACTTGAAGAGGACGATCTGGTCATGGGCAATGCAGATGATCTTTGTGGATGGACGGGAGAAGGTGAGATGGAGACACGAGGAAGCACTGATAGTTGAGGCAAGAGATGATTAGGAGACGGACGCGGGTTTGGGAATGGAAATGAACGAATGAGTTCTAAAGATGCTGCAGAAGAAAACCTGGCAACAGGAACAATACAGAAAGAGAGGATTCCAGATTAATAGAGTTTGAGGGAGGATGGTGAAGTTGGCAACAGTGAAGAAAAGGGATTATGATAGGAGAGTCCAAAAGGAAGAATGAAGAGTCTGTTTTTCACTGTGCTCTGTTTGAGTTGGTGGAGTGATATCCGGGAAGAGATTCTGGGAAGGCAGCTGGAGAATACAAGATTGCCTGGAAGGGGAGGGAAGTAGCTCTGTGAGTCCAACGTATAGAGGGAGTATCAGTAACTGTAACCAGATGAGGTTGCCTAGGGGAAAGTGTGTATAGGAAAAAGAAGAGGGAACTGAGCTAAGAACAGGTCATTGAGGAACTCCGTGAAGGAGCAGAATGGGAATGGAAAGAGAACCAGGAATATCTATAACTGTGACTATGATATCTAGGGCTGAAGTTACTCTCTTTCTTAATGACAAAAGCCCCAGGAGACACCCCACCCCTGAAAATCCATCACACAGTAAATTAGCAGAGACATTTCACTTTACCACAACATAGTAAGGGCTAACTCTGGATTTATAAGCCCCAATCTTCCTCGGCTGGCAAAAGGCGCAGGGCTAGAGTCACCACCAGTATTGGGCATGTAAACTGCAACAATTTCTAATGCCGAGACCAGCAAGAGCCTCTAACATCACTTGTTTCTCATGTGCCTGGATATTATGCTGTACTAGAGCCTGAAACAAAAAATACAGAAGGAACACGACACTTGTTTTAAGTCATGGAGCTGTTTAAAGTTTGCCAGGCTCCTCTCTGCTTCATGTCAAGTCAAACAAGTGCGCTTCAGTTGTAAAATTATCTACAGATTCCACGCTAATATTACACTGCTGGTGACGTTTACAAGTTTAATTGATCCCTTTTTCCATTCAGCAGCTCTTATCACTAGGGTGTGTTTGCTTAACACCCAGAACACAAAAACTAAGCTTTTCTGATATAAAGAAAGCCAACCGCCCAGAGCATGTCCAATGCCCTGCTTGTTTGTAATGAAAGATGTGGGCTTCCACTCAGTCCACCCGAGTGGCAAATGTAACAACGGCAAATGCGTTATCACCATGTCAAAGGGATCACAGAGCATTAGGCTGAGCACATGCTCCTGCTTCTCAATGTGAGGCCTCATGATTATGAGATTCCAAAGCTAATGGCAGGCTACCAACCCACCCTTCGGCGTCTGCTTCTCCAGTGATGCAGCCTCTACCAGCAGGTACATCTCCTAGTGCCTGGAAGCAATTAAGAGCAGCTGACTCAGAAGAAATCAAAGAAAGCTGGAAATGGCTAGGCTAAGAAGAGGGGGGAAACTGTCACAATAATCTCACCTCAGTTGGGGGAAATCCAACCACCAATCATCGAGATACTACAGAGCCTTGGGGTCTGCTGGCCTTCTCACTACTCCTGGATGTGCCGATTGCTTCATTGGGGAGGGATATTTTCTCCATTCTTAGCTGGCTAGGGGACTAGGCCTCTGTGATCCTTAATTTAATCAGCACTGCCAGGTTAGGCTGTTGCATTCTGCTCTTGGAAGGTGATTGCCACTCAGAAGCTGCGAGGGAAGCTGCACCTTACAGCCCACATATTGTACCAACATGAATGTTTTGCACCAGCTCGCTGCAAACTCCACTGGCTCCCTAGGCCTTATTCCCGCGATGTTAACATCCAAGTCCTAACCCACAACACCTTTCACAGGCTAGACTGGTTGTTATCAGCTCATGTAGCCGCGACCCACCAAGACAGCTGCCTGTCACAAAGCACCGCTAAATGGGCCCAAGTAAAGGCATTTGGGAGCATAGGTGTTGCCGCACGCCCTGGCTTGGGGTAGTTCCCATTCTATACAGAGTTTACAGTTTGGATCAATGGCCCTCAGCACGCTTTACTATAAAACTTGTTCCATCACTCCTGCTTGGGAGCGGCTCTTTATCTTCCACAGGAGAACAGACTGAGTCTGGCTTACCCATGTTTAAATGCCACAACCCGTTCCTTCCACAAGGTTTCCCCCCGGGCAGAGAGCGACTGAGACGGGGCCAAGAGGCCTCAGACAAGAGAGTCCATTTAGGGCATACTCACTATTACTCAATACTTAGACATGTCACCTATGAGATTAACAGTGTACGTGTTGCAATAAATCCTAGGGCGCATATATCATAGTATTGTCCAGCCGTTTCCTGAAGTCTTTTAACTAGAGACTGAGTCAGGAAACAAGGGGCCAAGAGTTGAATCAGGGATAGCCTTGGCCCCCAAGATCAAATGTCTGCTTTAGAAAGCACATCAGACTCGTGCCATTTGAACTGCTGGGATTTCGTTGGGCTTGCACTGCCCTTGGCCAAATGCTGTTTCTCTCTAACCCCTGTTCTTTGTCACGTAACATGCAATTTCAGCTGGCTTCAGAACCTGTTCCCTCAACATCACAAGAATAAACTAGCTTAATAAGTCTTTCCTGGAATTATCATTCTGCCTGTCTTTTATTTCCTTTTCTGACATCACAGTTTTTCCACTGTTTACAACACTTCCCCATCTGTCTTACTTCTTGCTTTGGGTGTTTTCTTTCTTGATCTGCAATGTCCCAGGACCTTTATTTTTTTTTTTTTACAAAGGTAAGAATAACTAAAAGTGTAACTTTCAAACATATTCAGTAGCTGCTTTGACTACAGTCAGGTTACATGGAAGATCACTTTGGCTCTTTCCCCCCAGCACTTGCATTTTCCTTTGTCACATAGTTTTCATCTGCAAGGGGGGAAAGTTGGGATTGTGCCTCTTGCATGTCCTTATGATGTACAGAAAGCTTGTTTCTTCTGCCTCTTTTTTTCCAAATTGTTTTACCATCAAACTATCAGAAATATAACTTCTCATCATGCCAGGTTTTGCTGGAGGCCTCCTTGAAAGAGCAGAGAGCTGGACTGGGGACTTCTCCTGGCCTGTAACTGAATGAATGGGATGCAGAATCTTAAACTAACAGAGCTTAAGTTTGTCAGGTGTTAGAGGCATGAACAGGTGTTAAAAGAACCAAGCAAAGCCGGAGCTTTAAGCAAGCTGGGTTAAAAAATGTTTGCCCATCAGAATCGCTATTCTAGGTCCATTCTGTATAGATTCTTGTATCTATAGTATCTGAGGACCTCGGGTTTCAGTTCCATGGTACCTGGGATATAGTAAAATCATAGATTCACCAGTTACCCACAAAGTCTCCCAGCAAAAACATAGAACTGAACTGACAGAACTCCTTCACTCGCAGGATGGGAGAGAAAAGATTAATCTGACAGGGCCAGGTGTGGCTGGAGACTTGATACAAGCAAGGAGCCCCACTCCTGTCAGTAATAAGTGAGGAGTTGTCGGCGAGGGGTAGGGATGGGGAAGTGGGCTGGTGAGTGCAGGCTACAGCCTTTGCCGCTCGGCAATATCTTCCCTTGCGTCAATGTTCAGTGAAAACAGGAACTGGGCACGGTGATGTAAACAATTTCTGCTATAGAACTGTTTTAAAAAGACCAAAAACAAATGGAGGAAAGGCTGAAACAGAAGAGCACATGGAGGTGAGGTGCAAGGGAGATGGCACCAGCACATCATTGACAGACTGGGACTAGCTCTGTGCTGATGCTTTGCCTTAGAGTCTTCTTGCTGAAAGCAAACTGCATGAGCTACCCTACTTTCTTCCAGCTTTAACAACCTCCCTCTCCCCTTCCACTTAAAGAGGGTTGGTTGAGTTCTCTCTGCCTCCTACACAGAACACCTGCGTAGCAAAACTGTGACACGCAAGTCATCATGGCATGTGTTGGGAGGCTCCACCCTTCTCCGTGGATATACTTAACAGGAGGGCTGGGAGGCTTCACTGCCCACTAATGACTCACAATGAGCAATGTTCACAAGTGCTTTGAAAGCCTTAGCTGAATTGTGCTAAGTGCTACTCACTAGGCTGTCGCTCTTTGGTCATACTGTGAACTCCCTAGTTTGGGCATCATGTTAAACTATGGGGGCATTTAATGACAGCGCAGGCCTTTGCTCACTCCAGTGTACAGCAGATGGAGTTGTTCATTTACCATCTGCTGTAAATCAGCTCTGGCCTCTCTGTAGCTGCTAGCTTTGTCTAACCACGTTTAGCTGGCACTGGCCTGGATGCCCACTGCACTGGATTACACAGAATTCAGCCCTGGATGACCCTAAGGGAGCTCTGAGGATGAGCTCATCACACTATGTCTACACTGCAGTTAGACATCCCGGGCTGGCCTGTGCCAGCTGACTCAGGCTCCTGGTGCTCAGGCTAAGAGGCTGTTTAATAGCAGTGTAGATGTTCAGGCTGAACCTCGTGCCTCTCAGGGCCTTAGAGCCCAGGCTCTAGCCCAAGGTGGAACAATTAAATGGCCTCTCGGCCTCAGCCTGAGTCCTCTGGCACGGGCCAGCCGCTGGTTTTTAATTGCAGATGAGGATGGGGAGATAGGGGTTCAGGGCAGGATGGAATGGAGCCCCTGGAACTGTGAGTTAATCAGACTGGACCCTTGAAGTGATGGGGCAGGGGCTGCACTGTTCTCAGGGCCCTTGTTTCCTGTGTGTTATGGCTAAAAGCTTCCATTTTCAAAAGTAATTAGTGATTTTGGAGGCCTCAACGTTAGGACACCTGGACATATGTTGGCAAAAGGCATTTGTCCAGCTCTGCCATGCTAACTAGCGATGATTAGTTGTCCTGAAAAGGTGACGAGGCTGAAGTTCCTAACCCATATTTAATAGCTGTGGCCTAAGTTTTCAGACACGAGTTTGGAGGCCTCATTTTTGGGTGCTCAACTTGGGACACTTTAGAGGGCCCTGCTTCCCTGACTCTAATCCTGCCTTCTTTTGGAGTGGCCAATGCTAACGTTACTCTTTGTATTGCAATAGTGCCCAGGAGCCTCAGTGATGGACCAGGCCCCCATTGTGCTAACCACCCAGAACCAGAACCAAAAGACAGCCCTTGCCCCAAAGAGCTGGGCTGAGAGATGCCCATAACTCTAACAACACTGATAATGACCTTTAACAAAGGAAAATAAAACCAGCTCTTGTAACTCCATTTGGTAACAGGGAAGAACGTTGCAGTAACAGGGGATGCGGTGGCTCCCCACTGTTGCACAGACAGGGTGTCACGTAAAGCTACCCTTCCTTCTGATTGCTTTTGCAGGTAAACCCCGGGACAGAGAGTGAGTGAGTTTTGGTTGTAGACCATTCCAACAGGACACATCATGGATCTCTTTTTAGCCATGTTAGAGAACTAACCTGATTTCCGTCTTTCCCCACACCCTGACCCGGAAACACGTTTTAGTGAAGCAGTCCCAGAATGGTTTGACCTACCTGATGCCTCTTACGTGGCTTAGTGATCTGGCACCTAGAGAGAGAGAGCGAGAGAGAGAGATTTTTTTTCTTTTTGTTAGCCAAGCTGGATGCTAGGAATCCTGGATGTTAAACCAAAACTGAGCCATACCCAGCATGGTCAGATTTCACGAGAGCGTTTTTGGCATCAGCAGTTGGCTGGTACAGGAGAATCTTATTTCCATTTCCCCCACCAGGACAAACATCCGGACAGCTCATTGTTAGAAAGGAACAAAGGTGCTGCAGCTCTGCATTATGATCCTAATTACAGGGGCGCACGTCACTCCTCCAGATTTTTCTCTCCTGCCTCTAGCTTCATAAATTTAGAGGACCACAATCAGAGGCTGGCAAGGGGAATGTTGGACAGTGGGCATAACTGACCTGCCAAGGGGGTCTTAGCAGGAAAAGCAGGTAACAGGCAAGTATAAACAACGGTAAGTGGAGGGGACACCTGTTTTTCTTGTCACCTTCCTGTTCTTTGCTACAACCCTACCTGCTCCTTTGGCAGGAAACTGATATCCAGTTACTGTTGTATAACTTACCCAACCTGTTACATCACTTACAAACACAAACCAATCCATCTGAGTCTAGTTTCAAAGTTGCATTCTGATGCTAAGGAACGCCTATGCTAATGTATTACACATCTCTTACTCCATGAGAGAGAGAGAGAGCAGGAATAACTTCACTGAAAGCTGATTTTTTGTTTTGTTTTTGTTTGGGTCTGCTGCTTTATTGCCACTTAGTTCCCTTAAGAAATGTTGTTGTATGAAACTGCATGTAAGATTCAAGTCCAAGGTGGGTATATACATAACAGCCAGTCACCGCATTCACCTACTTCCTAGGACTGGATGGCAGGGATATTTCTTGGGAATTAAAACATCTACTTCTGTACAACCTTGTGTGTCCTCTAGATGTCACTGTTACTGCACACAGATCCATATGATCCAGTCTGTTAGGCGCATCTGCCAGTAAGGGAGGGTTAAGGGCCTTAGGTAGCTTTTGGGCAGTTCCATTCTTCACTCATTGATTTTTCTGCCATTTCACTCTGTTATGGATCTGTCTATGAGAAGGGGATAGATATAGCAGTATATGACCAGAGGCACGACATGTTTCCACACCTCAGTGTTTCCGGCTACCCTTACAATTTAACGACCACTTGATATATTGTGACACGTACCTACATCCAGCAGCAGAAGCTCTTAGCTCAGGGACCAAAGTCAATATGGCATTTAATAATGATTTTATCAGGCCTGTTAATGGGTGCACATTATGTAAACTCATTTCATACATTATTAGTAGTTCTGGGCTAAATTATAGCTAGTGTCAAACTTTGAGCTCCCCATCGAATTGGCTTAGGCTGCTTCTCGGTTTTTGTCATGACCCTGGGGCTGGCAGAATACAACTGCTTCTGCTCTGAGATATTGGATATTGAGCTGTATGTGGGTATGAAACAGAACTCTGGCTCTGAATGCCCCCTGAAATCTGGGGAAATTCAGCTCTGGCTCCAAACTCTGTGCCTCAGCTCCATCTCTAAGATTAACCCCAGGAACCGTCAGGATAGACTCACGCGTTAGATTTCTGAAGTGATAGAAACCAAGGTCCAGAGCCGCAAAAGTGGCAAACGCCCACTGAAATCAAGCACCTCAATCTTGTTGATGATCTGGGCCCAAACAGGCCCAGTTCCTGTTTTTGCCCACTCCCCAGCATGAGTCCTGCCACCCTTCTTGTCTTATCTGTAGCCATCCCATCACTGTATATGGAACACATACAGTTGGCCAGCTGCCTCCGTCTGTGCCCAACTACCCCATGCTACAGACCCCACTCTCCCTGCTCACATGTATTGCTGCCTAACTTCGACCTGACTACCTAATGTATGCCACCCTTCACCTACTGCCTCACTGGCTGAGAGGAACTGCTCCATCTCTGATGGCAAGTCAGGAATGCTTTGGCATCTTAGCAGAGGCTGGCATCTCAGCCTGCCTTTGCCTCCCAGCCTCCAGGTAGCCTCCCTTCTCGCTAAGAGACTGGCTACATGAGTCTGTTTGGAGATTGCCGGCCATTACAATAGTTGTGCATGAACATTTTGAAGAATAAGGTGGCACTAGCCCGTCAGGTGCTAGAGGACTCTGTGTGGCATCTGGTGACTTTGAGGTTATTTTAAACAGGACTAGTTTAAATACCACAATGTGAAAAGGTCTGTGAGTCAAACAGCATGCACCCTCCCCCCTCCCCGAATGGGGAGCCAGTCCTCTGTACCCCCAAAACTTCCCAGCCCACAACAAGCACCCCCTTACTCCTCCTCTGACAGAAAGTAGGGAGAACTAATGGTCTGTCTTTTCCTCCAGCAACTTCGGGGCAACTCTGCCATCTGTCTTGCCAGGGTTTGGAAATGCTCCCAGCTGAGAGTGCTCTGGCCAGAGACTCTGAAGAAGCCCAAACAGTTGTGTCACTGAGTGCCGAGGTTTTGGGGCAGGCCAGAGGCCCTGGAACATTCACCCAGCAGAAAACCTGAAGTTAGATAGTTGTGGCCCGGGGCTCCTCCCCCCGCCAGGCATGAGGGCAGTTTGGGGAGTCCTCCATCTTATGTGGGTCTTGCCCCTCCGTCTCTCATCATCTGAATCCTAGACCTCCCCTCCCCATTTCCCTAACCATGTCCTCCTGCATTGTGTTCTCCTCATGTGTGTCCCCTACACACCCCTCAAGGGGGGGGGGTGTCTTTCTTTTCTCATCTGCACCCTCCTCCCCCAAGTGCTCTGCCTCATTGCACTACCCAGCCCTTAGTCAAGGGCCCAGCAAGGGATAGGAGAGATGCCTGGCCTTCCTCCAACCGCAGTCCCTCAGGCAGCTGCCACCTGGGATCTGGCGGCTCACAGCTCAGCTGAGCTACCCCAAGGGACAGCAAGCAGCAAGCTGTCCCCGGTGGCAAAAGGGTATTTGTTTTAAATGGAGCATTTGGGATTCAAAGGGAAGCGATCATATTTGGTGCTTGAAAGGTTGGAGGGAGGGAGGACAGTTTGGAAATGAGGCACAGAGCATTTCACTGGTACATCATATGATGGCAGGGTGCAAGTCCTCGTGCATTAGGTGTTAGATGCTCTTAATGCAGCTCTCAGCCCATAGGTACTTACTCCAGCTGGACCACTTTAGACAAGACAGGTGTTGTCGGTGGCCATCCCAGCAGAGGCGCCGAAGAGGTAGAACAAATGAGCTGCACTTTCTTTTCATGCTGTAGCACAGTGATGAGGAAGGTGAACAGCCAGTGCTTGTGCTGGGTCAGGTTTGCCAATTCTCATGACTTCATCACACATTGGGTCTACTCCTCCCTTGCTCCAACTCAGTATCTCTGCAAAACCAGGCTTGATGGATAAGAGCGTTCCCCAACAAGCCTAGGACAGAGGAGATTCAGTGCCCTTGGAGGTGCGGTTCCCCCCTGCTTCTCAGTGCCTGAGATGAAGGGAGCAAAGAACCGAGTTGCGCTAGGGGTGCAGAATTGATGTGGGGCTGGTGGATGTGAGGACTGGAGGGCAGTTAATGGACGTGAGGTGAGGCTAGGAGTCCATTAATTATTGGAAGGACTGGAGCCAGGCATAGAATTAATTAGTTGGCATTTGGGGCTTTGAGAAGCTGAGAGCCAGCTGAACCATCAGCAGAAGTATTTACAGCTTGATGTAATTTGAGCTCATTTACATTTTCTAGCAAGTTCTCCTGCAGCTGGGGGGGTCAAACCCACCATACTCAGTCACGGTACATCTGTGAGAGTGGGCAATGTCCCACATGCATATTGGGGGCAGGAAGGGGGGACTTCAAAAATCAGACCACCACCAAAAAAAAACAAACAAAAAAACAAAAACAAAAAAAAAACCAATAGAATTTTTTAAAATCTCATGATTTTTTTCAACTGGTTTTTGAATGTTGGGGCTGGCAATAGTCTTGAGCCTTCAGACTCCAGGGCTGCCCAGCATGCCTCTTTCATGAGCACTAAATGTATGTGAAAAAAATTAATTCATACCTTGTGCTCCCCCATTGAGTCTTGGGTTGCAAACTGGAGATGGGTCCAGAGCTGAACACGCTTGAATTTTTGCTTAAATTCAAATCCACATTTGAAATTTGTGGCTCATGGCCTACTCCCTCTTACTATGAGTGTTGGTTCCTCTGCCTTTAGGGATGTCTACCAGGCCCTGGCCGAAAGAGATTCTGCTACCTGTGGTGCAGGGTGAGGCGAGGAGGTGGCTACTGCAAAATCACAGAGGGATTGTCCAGGCCCCGCTTAATAGGACGATGGGGCCTGCAGATGGTGAGGGGGTAATGGGAAAATTTATCATCGCAAATAGAATACACTAGATTGGCCTTGTGCTGCATTGGTTCCGTGATAGGACTTGCTCAGGCCTCATTCAGCTAGCAAAGTAACTACAGGATGAATGGGAGTCAATCTGGGTCACGGCCACTGTCGTGCTATGTGGGCTGAGGTCCAGGGCAGAGCCAGGCCAGCCCCTGGGAGAACTCTGCCCTCCTCAAGCTATTCAGCACCCACCTCTGCTAATTATCAAACAACAATGAACGTTCTCTGGGGGTAGCAAAGCCAGACCATCTTGCACCACTTCATAATCTGTTTGGTCATTATTAACATTATTCGTACACGGTAACTACGCAGGTGGCATCTCTTAAAAATGCACCAAATTCCAGCTGCTTTAGTGCATGAGTCAAGCCATACTCTGCAGTGGGCAGAAACATGGTTGGGGTAGTGTTCTGATTTCACAATGGAAATGGTGTGGAACTGGTATGGAACTGAAACCCCTCTGGATGACTTTGTGATGTTGAAAGATACAGATTTGGGTTCTTTTACTCACCTATTTAGTCCAGTGTACCCATTTGGTAGGATTGATGCTCCTTTAACAGTTGTCTAAAATCTATGACCATGTTAGGGGTCTCAGCTCTGGGCTCTATTGAAGTTACATCAGCCTTCGTATATTGATATTCCAGCCACTCTGGATATATCATGTAAAAATGCTCAATTTTTGACACAGAGGCATTCTACAGCTGGGACCAAAACATCTCTGACATTTCCTGAGACGGGCACATCCGTTTCCAAGTTGGATTGTGCAATTTAAACATGACCCTGCGCCTTGTGCTTGTCTCTGGTTTTTGCAGGCCGTAGCCCAAGCAAACACTTAGCTAGAAAGCACTGGAAAAAAAAAATATTGCATTGTGAGCTACATTACGAGATGCCCACATACTTTGAGGGCAGGTTGGAAAATCCCAATTGGTAGGTTTTGTAGGAAAGAAAACAGTAATTTACCAAACGTCTTTGTGTGTCCGATAGAACTTGGTGAGCCTCAGCTGTGTCTGTCTTGCAGCACGGTTGGACCTGCAGCTAGAGCATTTTTTTGGACTGCTCCTGGCTGATTTCATACGATAAGGCCAGCTAGGCCATGTCAATGGTTAAGACCTGATGCAAAAGTCCTTAGCGGGAGTCCTTTAACTGATTTCCATGGGCTTTGGGTCAAGCCCTGGTTGGGAGATCTTCAAGGAACTCCTATAGGCACTGTGGGGAAGTGGGGTCAGTGATTTGGTGGGCATTGCTCATCCCTCAAAAGATACCCGAGCATTGTGTTAGGGGCATGCTTGCTGCACGTACTTTCTTTGTGATGAAACAAAGTCGCGGTCTGTTGTGGCCATTGATGTTCCTACAGCACTTCTAGTGCCAATAAGGGTAACGTTAGTGCTCTGGTCAGTGCGGTGATTATAGTTTGACAGCTTAACCCATCCTCTGAGTCTGAGTCAATGTGGAGTTCTCTGTTTCTATCGTGCAGCTGTTCCACCCCCGACATGGCTGCATTCAGCAGTGGCTGAAGTAATGCCTTTCTGGGGGAAAATTTGGGACTAGGCGTGTGTGTTGGGGATCATCCTGTGGTAATTTTTAAGGCTGGTAAGAACCAAGGCATGGCAGGCTGGCTACAGTGCACACAGACACAGCTGAGAGTGACTTACCCGCTGGACACTGTGAACAACCCCAGGTTTCAGGGCAGGGGTGATAAAACGACTCCTTAGTCTGGCTTGTAGCCTGGTGTATCAGTGAGCGTTTTATAATCCTTAGCTACTTATCAGGGTGCTCTACGGCTGAGTGAATTTACATTGGACAGGTGCTTTGGCAGCTTTAGATGACAGCGATTTTAGAAGTGCTAGGTGCTAGCATGAAACACAAACAGCTGGTAACAACCAGTTTTGTTGCACATCATCTTGATCCAGTGGAACAAATGGACGCTGTAAAGTTATTTTAAATAGTGCATAAGCCTGTCCCACTGCAGACTTCAAATGTGCTCTTTCCCATTTCTAAATGTCTTAAAATTCAAAGATGTTGTGAGCTAGGAACACTGGATTTGCCACCCAGGATCCTGTCTCCTTTAGTGTGGTGCAATGAGGGGAAGATTTTCTTTCCTTTCTTTTCCTGTAGTTAAAAGCTGACAGCATTGTCCTGTTTTAGCTTGGATAACTACACCTATTGGCATGGAAAGTGAAACTAACCAGCCCCTTCTTATATCCTGTCACTGTACTTGATTAACATGTGACAGGAAATCCATACTCAATATTGACTTTTCTCTGCAGGAATTTTGGATACTGTGTATACAAGTGAAAATACCTGAATCTACTGATAGGATGTCTGCATCAGCTCTTCTTACTAAGAACCTACAGTCAAGAGGCCACATCTAGGGCTCTAGACAACTCTCATCGATGTCATAGGAGTCTTTCCCTTTACTTCAATGGGAGTTGGCCCATAAATAATATGAGTATGTGGTATTTCCTCCACAGTACAGAGGGCCAGATCCTGAGCTGGTATAAAATGGCAAAGCTCCAGTGAAGTCAACTGTGCGATGCTGATTTCCAGCAGCTGAGAATCCGGCTCACTGTACAGTAGAACCTCATTGTTACCAACACCAGAGTTACGAACTGACCAGTCAGTCACACACCTCATTTGGAACCAGAAATACACAACCAGGCAGCAGCAGAGACCAAAAAAAAAAAAAAAAAAAAAGCAAATACAGCAAAAAATAAAGAGAAAGCAGCATTTTTATTCTGCATTGTAAAGTTTCAAAGCTGTATGAAGTCAATGTTCAGTTGTATATTTTTGAAAGAACCACCATAATATTTTGTTCAGAGTTACGAACAAACTCCATTCCCAAGGTGTTCGTAACTCTGAGGTTCTACCATACTGTATTTGGTATTTACTTCTAGAAGACAAATCACTAGGTGGCCTGGTGTCTGTGGATAGTCAAGGCTCTAGAGGGCAAGCTCAGCCACTGATATTTTAGCCAGAATGAAATGACTTTGTTCATGGCCAGTTTATATCCATTTGTTCTTGTAGGAAGAACATTAATACACATATTGAATAAGATGGGTCCAAAGACCAAACCTTGAGGCACCACTAGTAATCTCTCTCCAATCTGATAATTCACCTTTCAACACAACCCATTGCCTTGTTCCCTTTAGCCAATTCCTTATCCCCATTACAATGCTTGTACTGATCCCCATCTTCCCTAATTTAACTAATAATTTCCCACGTGGCTCTGTGTCACACGCTTTACTGAGATCTACGGCACTTCCCTCAGCTAAAAAATCAGTTATTTTCTCAACGAAATCAGATTAGCCTGACTTGAGCTACCTTTGGTAAACTCATGTTGAGTTACATTCCCTTTACTGTTTACTGCTATGAATACCATTCTTTCCTTCAGTTTACTCTAAAACCTTGCATATTCCTGAAGTCAGACTAACAGGTCTGTATTTGACCGAATCACTCTCCCCACACGCCTCTTAAATACAAGTATGACATTAGCTATTCTCCAGTCATATGGTACTACCTCCCTCCCCCCACAGATCGGACTTTCCGCTTACCTAGATGACAAAAACAGTAAGACTGAGGCTGAAAACCGTGGGAAAAGAACAGCAGGTACACTATTTAGGACCTCTTGCAACACGTCTTTTAGCAGCTGTTTGTGTTGATGGGATGAGAGCATATTTCTCCTCCCCATGGTATCTACCTCCAATTTTACCACCCAATCCAATCTGGGATTGGCAGCTGCCAATCCTATTAAAGAACACTGCAAGCACTTCTAAGGACCAGCCCTTATTATAGAAACTCAAATCAGGTTTCTGTTTTAATAAGAAAATAACAATATACTTGCATTGTATGCCTCACAGTCACTAGGACACAAAAGCAGAATAACAATATTTAAATAGTTAATGTGTACAGGAAACCAGGGCTGGTCAGATTGGTTGATAAAACAAGACAACAGCGCCACCTTTTGGCTGTAAAACAAATCACTGTCTCATAACCTGGATAAGGAGCAAGATGCAGCCAAAACTTGTTTCAAAAAGCTGCAACTTAGGAAACCTGCATTTGTAACCAAAAACTGGATAGTTACAATTCTAATGCTTAACTATTTTTCATTAAACACTTGCACTAAAACCAGTCTTTGTCACAGAAAGTGTTCTTTTATAATTTCTTTTGCGGAGACCAAGTTAATTTGGCAGCAGTGTTCCTTTCTTGCATTTGATTTATTTCTATACAGAGATGTATGCCTGCCTATATTTATAGACCTATACGCTTGGTAGCATGCAACTGAAATATAGAGGCAAGTAAACTGCATAGCATTTAAGTTATCATAGCACTGAACCATGTGCTGCTGACAACAATGATTTTGCTTCCATAATTTCTGGAAGAGAAATAAATGGTTGGGTGGCAGAGGTTAGCTATTCTCGACTGGTACATGCAAACATTTTTTTATTGCGGGATATGTGAAAATGCTGCTTAGATTCCATCCCAGCACAAAGGATTCCAAGATGGCAAAACCACACTGGTTTTATAGGCGATTGACTTTATTTTCACAGAAGGAGTTGGGGGGGGGAAGGAGCACACAAAGCAGGAGATGCCCCGTGACAAGCAATATAAAGCTGAAGAAGTGACATCCAATGTTTTATTTATTTATTTATTTTTTACTTACAAAAAATAATCCTTCAAGAAAACAACAGATGCATGTTTCTTAAAAGGTAAGAGAGAGCCAGGAATTCCTGACAATGCCCTCCACCCTAGGAAACGGCAACCACGCAGAGGGAGAAGCAAATTCCTTTCAAAGGGAGCAAAAGCTGTAAGAATTCAACCACTGCAGTGAGAAGTTCAAATGTACGTGCCTTGATGTAAGACCATTTCTCAGTAATGACCCACTTATGACATACAGCTTGATACTATGTAACATTGCTAGAGAAGTGTTTTCCAAGGTTCATCTATGTTCTCCTCAAACCAAGAGGGATCCAAACCCCCTCTCAATATGGGTGTGCAACTCCTGTAAGTGTTACTACACACAATACCTGCCCATCAGCTGGGCAACAGACTGCTGAGTGTGTGGAATTATACTTCCCATAGTCTACTGGTAACACTAACACACCTTTACTGAACCGGATCAGAAGTGAGTAGATTGGCATTTACAGCTGGTCTATTTGTATATGTGTATACTCTTAAGTATGACACACTTTAAAGAAATCAATACAACACAGTTGCCCAGTTCAAAAGAGTTTTCTTTTGTTAATAGGTAATTCACAGAACAGGTTTAATGAATGCTTATTGCCACTTTTACTACAACCCCTGAACACAGGCTTCAAAATCTTTGACCGTGTAAAGGAACCTGTGAGATGTGTGTCAAACCACAGGCTGGAAAGAAATTAAAAACAATAAATTGTTTTGGTTGCAGGCTCTATGTTTGCCCAATAAAAGCACCAGAATAATGTTCACAGTATCTAAAGCCATTTTAGGTGAGCCTCGGAACAAAACAGCATGTCAAGTCACAGCGCAGTATGAAAACAGAAGAGGGATTTCGGGAAGCGTCAGCCTCTTGGCTGATTTAAAAAGAAGTTAAAATAATAATTTTAGGTTTATAAAAACAATACATACATGTATATGTCTCCTAAACTTGGTAATTTCTAGTCCAGAAATTATGGTTCCCGGTTGTAAAATACATATTGTATTGCTTTGCATGAAAAGAAAGAGTAAACTTGGCAGCCTCTATACTACGTATGAATACAAAGCACAAGAATAAATACCACATTTCTTTTCTAAATGTCAGATTACAAAACTGCTCAATACTTCGCAATTGTAATTCATGCAAATACCGTGTCAGGTCAAACTTTAATATTACAAATACTGCATCAGCTGAGTGCCATTTTATATCCCTTTTCATAAAAAAGAAATTCTCACTCACCCCCATAGCTGGCAAACAGCTTTGGAGAAAATAAATCTGTACACCCATAGCTCTTGTTCATTCTAGGATTCCAACCTCACACATGTACTCGCTCACACCCAGACACACAACACCCTTCGTCACTGATTCCAAGCCTGCGCACAAACTAAAGGTTCTCTATTTTGCTTTTAGCTCTGAAAACCTGAACAGCAAAAATAATCCTTTTTCTTGCTTCTCTCTCTCACACACTCTCTATTACCCTCTTTAAACTTTTTATTTTCTGGAAACCTGCATACTTTACATTAACTCCAAGGCCTTTTACACTGTATAAATATAGTTAAAGCCATAACTTTTTCCTTTATTTCATACCTCGGTTTGTGCCAGCATCTGGCTTGATTAAATTATTGCCTCAGAAAAAATTAAATGTCATTTTTTTGAGTGTGTTCCCCTCACCTTTCTGACTTAGGTTATTCAATCTTTATTCATTTTGTACATATGACTCTGCCCACACCCATCATAAAAATAGGCATTGCCCGCTAAATACAGATTGTATATTTAGAAAGTTATGTAAATATGCACTGAGAAACTGGAGACCAGTTCATATTGCAAGTATATAGGATCCTAAAGCTAAGGTTATCCATTTGGCTTGGCATTCCCCCCAGCTCTCTCCTAAACTGACAGATTGTGTTTGCAACAGACCAGGATACTTTATTAAATATTCTGATTGCAAAACATGGATTGTACATTTGCAATAACAGCCTCCAATTTTTAAATGAAAAATTAAGAGAAAGGGGGAAAAATCTTCACCCCCCCCACTCCGCAAATAAGAGCAAAACTAAATCATTGCATTTTATGGCTCTCTAGAGTAAACCAAAGTAACATTAACGCTCTTAATGCAGCAGGTGGGATGATGGAGAAGCTACAGGCAAGTCCAAAGGAAGTCTGGTGACACAACAGGCTACCCTGGGCCAAACTCTCTTGTTGATACAAAGCAGGACTGGAAATTCAGTTAGAAGGAAGCACATATATTTGCCCTGCCTTAAGTTTTTGCCAACTCCTTCAGCCTCTCGTGCTGATCTGTTGCAACAGGTCTGCTGCTGCTGCTTCTGCCAATGGCGATGACACCCTTCCTTGACCAGTCCACACCTAAGTACTGACTTATTCCATGGTAGGATAATCTCTCCGGGGGGCGGGGGGTGGATTTTGTGGGTGGGTTTTTCTCTTTCGCTTAATCGTGCCTGGAGATGGCGGAATCCTGTCTCTGTGGATCAGTGAGCTTGCTGGATCTTTAATAAATATTGGATTAAATGATGATGCTTTTTTTTTGTTTGTTTGGTTCCTCGGTCCAATAATTTGCATGAATAATCCCCGTTTTATTGCAAGGGGATTATTCATTCTCTTCCTGGTTGGCATAAATTCCAGCCTCCCAGCGCAGTGCCAGGGCACTCTTCCTGCGATTCACCCTGGTAGCCTCAAGGACCTGGAAAAGAAAAAAAACACTGCTTACTTTGGTTCCCTTCTTCCACTCCTCTCTCATATCCATCTTCCCCCCCACCCCAATTACTAGCACACACACAGATTAATTATGCAGTCCACGCTCACTACTCCATCACATGAGCAGCATGACCAAGGCTACTTATGTCTCTAAGGGCTTGCCAGTGCGAGCAAGGGTTACGCCAAATAGCTCCTAAGGTCAAAGCTGGACTATTTAAATCCTAATATTCATACAGCAGCCTAAGTTAGAAGTGAAGAAGTCAAGTCTAGCTCTGCAGGTCTAACTCAGGCTGCTGCATGCTCCCCATCCCAATTCAGACAGGCCAAGTGACAACCAGCAGCGGGAGGATGGTTACGAAGGATCCATTTTCACCTACGTGTGGGGATTACGTACAGCACAAGGTAACCATATACATACATGACACTTATCAGAGGCACAGTTCCAGCCCACTGTAGACAAGAGGAGCCTTGTCATTGACTTCAATCAGCTTTGAAGCTAGCTCTTTGTCTTGCAGATTGTTTTTCATTTAAACGTGTCATTACCTGTAGACACAAAGGTCCTTCACACTGGCTTGCTGTGGTGTTTGGATTGAAGCAAAATAAATGAAAAAGCCACTGCTTGGACCACATGCATGGAAGAACACAGAGTCCTCTAGGTGAAAGAACCACACATTACATGTCTCAAGAGGGATGATGTGATACACAGGCCTGGTCTTTGCCACTGGCACAAGGTGAATTTCCCCCTTGGGGAATAAAAGGAAACCTCAGACATACTCCATCAGATCCTTCTTTCAGCATGCTGTTTGTCCTGACTTCTCCACATTTCACCAAACCTTTTAGAACGTTCCTAAGCTTAACCAATGCCAGAGAAGAACCACATGGGTGATCTTAAGTTTGAACCTGATCCAAAGCCCACTGAAATCAATGGAAAATTGCTCAATGACTTCTAGGGGCTTTCAACCAGACCCCACATGAGAAACATTTTCCAGGGGATTATCGATTTAGGTTAAAAAAATCCAAACCAACCACGATGCCACTAAAGCATCCAGGTTAGCTAGTGCATGCAGCTCTGTATTCCTATTACTGTCACCCTCGCTGTCCCCCGCCCCACCAGTCTGTTCTACACATATACGGCACGTCTTGGCATTGCACAGACTGTCCAGCCTCTGGGGCTGGGATTGTTATGGTATGTCTATAGACAGCCCAGCACACTAGGGTTCCAATCTGATTACAAATACCTGAATGTAAGAATGAGGACACTAGATACAAAGAGCATCTGAAGGTAACCTAGCTGCCAGTTGGTGGGTGAGTAGAGGTTATTTGGTCTTGCAACTTGTAACAATCCATGACTGCACTCATTCACAGATGTCAGGGTCTCTAGCTAGGCTGCATATATGCAGTAAGGAGCCTACAACTCCTGACAGCCAGCTACAAATCATTGCTACTTGTGCTAAAGGAGTATATTCTCTGTGGTCTAACACTAGGATCCAAACGTTCATTTAGAGCTCAGGGACACTCAGCAGTTTGGGGAAAGAAGGGGTTTGGCAAAGCTTTGTTTGTGCCATGTAGTTTGCATGCCTTCTAATTTCTTTTGAGCCGGTGGATCAACAAACCCCAAAACTCAAGGTGAAACTAAGCCAGCACACGCAGTATTGAGTTGAAATTGTATCTCCTTTCCTGGCAGCAATGGGGAGAGACTATTTGTGCCCAAAACTCAGTCCAGGTTTACTGGAATGTTGTATTACTGAAGATCTGCATAAAGCTACTTATATCCTCTTTGTAAATCATTAGAAGGCACGACCATTCAAATGGAATCAGGTCTGATTCCATCCAGCAGAGGAAGGTGATGCTCTCACTCCCACCAATATGTTTACAGGATAAAACCCTGCACCACTTCTTGCATAAAACTCCACAGAGACACTACAGCCGCTAATGGCATATTGATTCTGCTGCAGCTACAAAGCTGGGGACTGATGGTTCAAATGAGGTGTTAGGGATTCTGATTGCATAAACCATGCCCTCGGACAAGATCTCAAAGGGGTTCGGCACTACTGCCCAGTTTTTCTTGACAACTTGTTCAGAAAGACAAAAGGAACACAGTCACTCTTTTAGCGTCACCACAATAGAAAATAAACGTTGGTGCTTTCTTAGCTTCAAAACTGGGGAATGTTGCTGAGCAGTGGCAGAAGCAGGAGAAAATGGGAATGAGGATGAAAGAGAAGTGCAGGGTAAAGGAGAAGTTACATTCTAATAGGATATGAAAAGTAAATACAAAAGACACCAAACTCAGGGCAAAAACCTGAGGCCCTTATCGGAGCAAAACCACCATGGCAGTAGAGGAGAGTTTTACTTAAGTAAGGACTGCACAATTTGGGCCTTAGTTTTAGGCTAATGTAAAACATAATGGATTTTGTTTTAGTCCCAGTGTTCTAGGGCCAGATCCTCATCTGGTGTGAAATAAACATGGTTCCACTGACTTCAGTGCTGGTTTTTAACCAGCTGAGGATCTGGCCTTTTGGTTTAAGATTTCTGTTTTGGATCAGCACTATTTTAGCTTTAAGCTATCAAAGCCCCAGAGCAGAAACTCCTTCCCTCCATTACGTCCCCTTTGTCCCTCCTCTCTCTTCCTCCTCATCGCTGGTTTAAAGCTGCTAATCTACTATACGTGAACACTGTTCTCAGTCAAAGAACATGGCTGGCAGGAAGAAATACTATGAGCTAGATAGGGTTCTCAAACTGGGGGGCCGTGACCCCTCTGGGGGTCATGAGGTTATTGCGTGGGGGGTTGTGAGCTGTCAGCCTCCACCCTGAATCCCGCTCCACCTCCAGCATTTATAATAGTGTTAAATATTTTTAAAAGTGTTTTTAATTTATAAGGGGGAGGTCGCATGAAGGGGCTTGCTGTGTGAAAGGGGTCACCAGTACAAAAGTTTGAGACCCTCTGGGCTAGATTCTCAGCTGGTGTAAATGACTATAGCTGAGGATCTGGCCCAGAGTTCGCATAGCTCCAATAGCATCTCCCGCTACAGCTTTGTTACTAGCATTTCCATAACCATACAAAATTAGAGATTGACTAATCATTGGAGAGGATGAAGCAAGATATTTTTTTTCCCTGTGTGAGAATTACCAACACTGTATTGAGGCATGATAGCAAACAATCATCATGTCTATTAGCTGGTCTCCAAAGCCTCTACTTAAGTTTTTAACTTGGTCATAACTCTCACTGGGCCAAAGAATGAGAAGTGTGAGGCACCCCAGCTTCCAATGACTTTAATGTCTCTGTTGATGTACTATATTTCAGACTTCAGTCTTCATGAAAAATATTGTCACGGCACACATTACATGGATTAAAAACTGGCTAACTGATAGGTCTCAAAATGTAATTGTAAATGGGGTATCACCATCAAATAGGTGTGTTTCCACTGCGGTCCCACAAGGATCGATTCTCTGCCTTATGCTATTTAACATTTTTATCAATGACCTGGAAGAAAACAAAATCATCACTGATAAAGTTTGCAGATGACAAAAACTGAGAGTGGCAAAGAATGAAGAGGACAGGTCACTGATTCGGAGAAATCTGGATCGCTTGGGTAGACTGGGTGCAGGTAAACAATATACCTTTTAATATGGCTAAATGCAAATCTATGGGTGTGGAAACAAAGAGTGTAGACTCTATTGCGGGAAGCAGACTCTGCAAAAGCTTTGGTGTTGGGGTGGCAGGATGGCAGGGGGGTGGGCGCATGATGACTTGATAATCAGCTGAATTTGAGCTCCTGTTGTGACACTGTGGTGAAAAGAGCTAATTTGATCCTGAGATACTAAACAGGGGACTCTTGAATAGGAGAAAAGTGCCTATACAGTTGGGATTGGTGTGACCACTGCTCAAAAACTGTGTCCAGTTTCGGTGCTCACAATTCAAGAAGGATGTTGAAATAATGAAAAGAGCTCATTGAAGAGCCACTAGAATGATTAAAGGATTATAAAACGCACCATGTAATGACAGAGTCAAGAGCTTATCCATTTAGTTCAACAACGACAAGGGTAAGGGGTGATTTGATTGCGTAGTCTGTACATATCTAAATGGGGAACAAATATTTAATAATGGGCTCTTCAGTCTAGCAGAGAAAGGTCTAACGTGATCCAATGGCGGGAAGTTGATCCAAATTCAAACTGGAAATAAGGCATAAATTCTTAACATGAGTGTAATTAACCAGGGGTCATGGTAGATTCTCCATCACTGACAACCTTAAAATCAAGATTGGAAGTTTTTCCTAAAAGTTCTGCTCTAGGAATTGTTTTGGGGAACAACGTGGCCTGCCAGAGGTCAGCTGAGGTGATCACAGTGGTCCCAAACTGGCCTCGGAATCGATGAGCAGCAGTTCCATTGCTTAGCTCTCCTCAGCATTTCACCTGTTAAAATCAATGGCAACTTTGTTGGAAAACTGAGCAAAGACTTCAAGACCTGGCCCCGCATTATTTTAAAAGAGGGAATGCCTCAGAAGGAAGGGACACTAAAAGGAAGATTAGGATACATCAAAGAAATTCTGGCAGAGAGGAACATGGAGTTATTCTCTACAGGGCCGGCTCCAGGGTGGCCAATGGAAAGAGGCGGCACATGAGGGTCTTTGGTGGCGGGTCCCTCAGTCCCTCTCTTCCTCTTTGAGCTGCCGCCAAAGAGAAGAGAGGAAGTGAAGGACCCGCCGCTGAACTGCCACCAAAGACTGAAGCGGTGCAATTGAGCTGCCGCCGAAGTGCCGCCGATCGTCTGGGTCTTTTTGTTTTTTTCTCCCGTCCGCCACTCGGGGCGGCAAAAAAGCTGGAGCCGGTCCTGATTCTCTATAAGTCAATAGATTTACTGGTAACCAGCTTATTGTTAAGTTTTGATAAGATTTTCATAAGCTAACCCTTTAACTAACCACCACATTGGAAGCTCCCAATGAAGAGAAACCTGCCCCAGATTCACCACTACATCACTCCAGTTTTACACCTGTCCCTGAAACCAACAGGATTACATTGGTGTAAAACTGGCCTAACGCAGTGGTGAAACACGCCTTCTATATTTACCATTACACTCATCAGATACAGTAGAACCGTGGCGATACAAACACCAGGAGTTATAAACTGACTGGTCAACTGCACACATGTAGTTTTGGGGAGGTGCGGGAGGGCATTGGCCCCCTAATCAGAGCTAAGGCATGTGGGTGGCACATGGGATCATGTGCCACTGCCTGCCAATTTCTGCGAGCACTGAGCTGCCCAGGATTTGCTCTGCTTGGTCTGCTGGGGCGGAGGGGAGCTCTGTTGTTCCCACGCTGCATCTCCTCCTGGCATGTTTCTGGGGGATGGAGCTGCCTCTCCTGCCAGGTGAGGGAAGGTGGCCACTGTCTCTGCAGCTGGACGCCGCCTCTTCGTTCCTAGTGCCGGTCGCCTTCCCCATCTGTGTGTGCTTGGCACCCTGCATGGCCACCACTCTGTTATGGAGAGAGCCCATGGTGGGGCAGGGCCAGGGGAAATGAGGGAAGGGGGTGGGGTGGTGGGAAAGAGGCAGTGGGGAAGGTAGGGGGATGGGATAGGGCAGAGGGAAGAGAAGGGTATAGGGGAATAGGACAGAGGGGAGAAGAAAGGGAGGGGATGGGGCAGGGGACATTGGGGAGTAAATTTGCAAAGCTGTATTAAGTCAATATGCAGGTGTGAACTTTTGAAAGAACAAATCATATTTTGTTCAGCGTTACGAACAACCTCCATTCCCCAGGTGTTTGTAACTCTGAGGTTCTACTGTAAGAAGTCACCGGCCTAACTGGGAACGGCTCAATTTCTCTACTAAAATCTGTGACATGGACAGCAAAATGGACTCCAAACTAGTCCTGTGTCAGATATTCAAGGAAGCCCCCAAACAGGCTGCACTAGGTCCTTTTTTTTAACTCTTTTTTTCTGGAATGCCCATAATACATCCAGTTCTGGCCCAAAACACCTATTCCAGTTGAGTAGCTATTTACTCCCACTAATGACCTCTGGTGTCTGTATAAGTATCCAGCAATGGAATGAAGTAAATGGACTACTTGCTGCGGAAAAGACATTAGAATCTGGCCCGCTACTCAGAGTTCTAAATATAGGCCTGGGTCCTAGCGTTAGATCATAGCGATTCTCATTTAGCACAAGTAGCAAAGACCTATAATTTGGAGCATACAGTCAGGAACCATATGCCCCGTGCTGCATTTATGTGGCTTTGGGTGGCGACACTGGTGCATGCTGAAGTGTCCAGCAAGTGGATTTAAGTCAAGAGGACTATTCATGGAGTAAAGTGCTAATCAATATTGGAATATTGGAATCTTGCCCTCTGCTCTCGGCTACACTCGTGCATGGTGTAGTATGAGTGGAGCTGACAACAGACCTATCCCTACAGGAGTTGGGTGCCTAACTCCCAGATAACTTGCATCCTGCATGTAAAATGCACATGCTGAAAAACAGGACTGGGAATGGACATCTCCTTTGCTGTTACTACTCTCTGGGTTTTGTCACTTATCTGGAATTGCCTCTAAAATTGGCACATAGGATCCACAGAGATTATAATATTAACAAAGCTAGGAGTTGTTCTCTCAGGCTTCGGCTGAATAATTGACAAGGCTTCCTCATAATGGAAAGAGTTCTAATGACAACAGCCAAGTGATGTAAAAAATATATTCTGTTTGGAAAAACTAATTTGACCACAAAGTAACATTAAACAGAGAGATTTCAGATGGCAGAAATGTTGAAAGGACAGATAAATATTTGGAATGATTTAGAACTGTGAAAACTGTTCTTCATCTCTCTTACCACACACATGTTGGGGTTTCAGCTCGGAGACCTTCAGAATTACAGAACATTGTTTTAATGCTAAGTTTTATTTTAAAGTAGATGGTTAACAGGATTAAAAAAAAGACTGAAGCAGTCGCTATAGTCAGGTACAAGCTTTAGCCACCAGCCCCTTAGTGGAGGATAGAGAGAAACAAATTTAATAGTGAATTATCCCATGCTTGCTCATTGGCATGAGCAGATGAAGAATGCAAGTGAGGACAGAATTCAGTACCACTACATCTCACTCCAGAACCTGTTACTAAATGAAACTGACTAGTATTCTGCAACCCTAGTTAATTTCTCTCCATAGCAGAGGCAATATTGATGTAAAGGAGCTGAATCTCTCTTGATGCTGCTGACCTGAGCTTGACAGAATTAAACACAGAAAGATTTCAGAGATGACATACAAGCAGAGAGACTGAAATCCTGGCTCTCCTGAAGTTAATGGCAAAATCCCCAGGGACTTGTGTGGGGACAGGATTTCACATATATTGTCTAAATTGACTAGGAAGATTAGCTATATTCCAGCCTCCGATATTGTACACGTGAATTCAAGAGAACTTTTGCCATCAGGAGTAATTCCATGAGCATGAGGGGTTTGTAAACTACAAAACAAAGCTAGATCTTATTTCCTCACCGTGATTAAAGCTTGCCCCATTCTTTAGAATAATGGATCAACTGACTAGCACTCAACTGACTAGCAACTTCTTAAGGCTTACAGGCAAGTGAGGAGAAAAGCCAACAGGTAATGGTGGCATCCAGTTGTTTATTTGTTTTTAAGTCTTCATGCTGATAAATATTGAGGAGGCTTCCAGCAAAATTCTCACAACTCTTCCCATGCAAACACTTGCAAATGCGATTTGTGTGCTCTCTCACCCATTCCAATCAAGTCTGAGGGTGTAAGTTCTACCAGCAGTGTGTACAAGGGACCGTGCACAAAAAACCTTTGCACGAATGAACCGTGCGCATGTGACTGCCAGCACAAATGCAGTAGACAGGGTGGCTGCTCTTGAGAAATTCACCACAGCTGTCCAACAGAAAGTTAAATGCTTGAGTATTGGCCAGACAGACACACAGCTAACAGCACCAGCAAAGAAAACTGTGTTTCTGCAGCGTGAAGATATTTTATTTACAGTACATACATAGTGCTAACTCCTGCTTTTACAGTATATGCACATACTGGGCTTCTGCAGAGTGCAGTGGGAAACTCACATCTGGAAACCCTAACAGAAGAACGTGTTATTGGTGCTGTGCAGTGTGTTGGAATGTGGTCATAGTCAACGGCAACCAAAATGAATCTGTCTTGCTATTTTGTGATTGGTAAATTTACAGTGGTCACCTTTACAAACTTTTTCAGTTGCTTCTGTAACTAAACATTACCAGAGTGTTCCTTATAGTATACTAGGTGGAAGGAACACTAAAAATTAGAGCTGCTGATGTAATGTAGTCATTCGAGACAAAACTTGGAAGTTTGCAGGATAACCATGCTGTGGGTGTATTCAAGCATGCAGTTAATAGCAGTCCTTTTAAAAAGTGGAACAACAAAAGAAGGTCTGGCGTGCTTTTAATGTACAACCTAGGATTCTGAAGGATAAACCACAGCAGACTATGGGGAATATTTACAGCTCAGCAGTGTTACAGGACTCCAGTTAATACTGATCAGAGCTGTGTTGCTAAGGACCTCCACAATGAGTGGAGAATCTATTCCAGAAACACCAGGATTGAAAAGTTATTTCACAGGGCTGAGGTTTAGTGACAGGGATTACAGTTCGCAGAGTTTCACCTTAGTCTATAACAATTTTCAACTTTCACTCCTTTCCCACTTATCGCCTCCCTCCCCACCCCTGCCCTTACTATCAGAATATTACCCATGCCATGTGGGAGGCACACAGACATCTCCACCCGAAGCACATGTATCAGGAATCTAAACTCCACTAGCTCTTACAGGCAACATATACACGGATATGATGTTGGCCATTCATAAATGACACCCAAAAGTAGGAGGAGAGCATGTGTGGTGAGGGGAGTCCTCTGTGCTGTCTACCTGGGGGGAGTGTGTGTGTGTGTGTTTGGGGGGTCTTAGGTCCACATAGCTGTCTTTCTCAGGGATGCTTTGCAGAGGTAAGGGTTGTGCAAGCATCCCCTCAAATGTTTGGTCAATACACTTCAATCCTGACTTAAAATGCCTCTGCTTCTGCAGCCTTGGGTCTCTTGGCAGTCAATAGTGCGAACTTGCATGCTGGGAATGGTCATATTGTGAGGTGGAACAAACTACCCAGGAGAGGGACATGGATTTGGCTACGGATGAAGTCACCAAACTCCTTTGTGACTTGGAACTGGGATTTGAAGCTATGCTGTCAAAGAGGGAAAGGTCGGTGTGTTTATCCTTTGTACAAATGTAGATATCATTGAAGACACTATCACTAAAGAGGCGCAAGAGTCAGAATATTTGGATCTGGGTCCATAACTTCTCCAAGGTTGGGGATGTTTGTATCCGAGGTTTTACATTTGCCTATTATAGAGGGTTTCATCTGGGAAGGTCAGAGCTGAATCTGGATGCTAACTCACCCAATGCTCAGGAAAGTTCCCATCCTGGGTTTTGGTTTGTGCCTTCCCTTCAATCACAATCTTCATCACTCAAAAATTGTAATTAGAATCCAAGGACACGGGGGGGAAAAAAGGGTGTCACAGGATAAGAGGGAATATCCCCTTTTGACACATGATCAGAAAGGGTTACACATTTTGCAGGATGAATGATTCAAATTCAACCCTTAAAAACATATGGGGAGACAATGTTTGTGTTTTTGTATAATTACATATATATGGGTAGAGATCAACAATCCCTGTCTATGCTGTATTCTGTTAATTCAGAGATCAAAAGAAATTCTTAACATTTAAATGAACTGCAAACCTAGGATATAGCTGTATTCATCTCTCTTTGAAATGTATAGCCAATCATCTGTGAATGGTGGAAAAAAAGGCAATTGCCTTGTGTGGATAATTACCAACTATGCCTTAGGAAATGAGTGTCTACTATTCATAGAGGGACTCCAGGCTGTCACAAGAAGGCTTGAGACTGCATAAAATGCAGGACTGGCTCTAGGCACCAGCAAAGCAAGCACGTGTGTGGGCGACACAATTCCAGAGGTGGCTTTCTGGCAATTTTTTATTATTTTTTTTTGCGCTTGGGGCGGCAAAAAATATAGAGCCAGCCCTGACAAAATGGGCCTGAGTCCTGGTCCTGTCATCTCGGATCTGCTTGAGGCTTTATGCAGGGGAAGCCTAAGTCATAAGGACTGAGATCCCAGTGCTGACTGGCCCGCCCTGAATACAAATATTGGACTATAACCTATGGACTTAATTCTGAAAGAACTCTGCAACTACAAAGCTTCCCATCTCTGCCATGAATCTGAATCTCAGAACTTTACTCATGTCTGTGTGTATACTGATCTTTTAACCAACGTACTCGCTCTTTTCTTTTTAAATACATTTTATTTTAGTTTATAAGAATTGGCTGTAGAATGTATTTGGGTAAGATCTGGAATATTCATTAACCAGGCAGATGTGTCTGATCCCTTGGGATGGGTAGAACTTTTTATATGATGAATAAGATTTTCAGTAATCTTCATCATACTTGACTTGGGTATCTGGGTGGAGGCCTGAGGCTGGGTTACTTTAAGGGAACTGTGTTGTTGGCTTCTGGGTAACTAGTGAGGTATTATAGAAGCTGTTTTGTGCTGGGTTGGTAAATCTTAAGTATTGGAATATCCACCAGCTTTGGGGATTGTCTGCCCCATTCTTTGCAGTTCACCCCAGTTGAGTGACCTCAGTTAGCTCCCCTGGAACCCTGGTCCCACCCCCATACACGTCCTTACCCCTATTTTGATGTGAAAGAGCACCGACACTCAGCATGGAAATGCAAACTGAAACAACATGCAGGTGGAATGAGCATGCAAGAGAAGGCAAAGATAAGCAGTTGAAAAGTACCTCAGAAGTAACCTTGCTAGACAGTAATTGACAGGTGTACTGGTGGAAAGGAAGAGACCAGCATTAGTACATTGAACAGACGTGTTGAAGTTGAAAACAAAACAAAAAAGCTGGAAGCAGAACTTGAAGCAGTTTGGACCTATTTAAAAGGTTAGTTTTTTAATGTATTTGTTTTTAAATGAAGTTGCTTAGCCAATTGCCATCATGTTTACTCTTATTGGTTAAACTATTTCAGTCGTGCTGCTTGGCAGCGAATCAGGTATCCTCTTCCCATCGTGTCTCGCCCAGTGGCTTCTTCTTTGGAAGACACAGCTAGAGAAAGAGAACAACATTTTCTCCCCTTACGGAGCGAAGTCTTTCAATGGCAAATACACTGGATTTGACCATTGTCAAAGCAGTCTGCTCTGACCTGAAAGACAAAAGCTGACAATGCTGACAGGAGCTGCCATGTTGAAGAATAGCACCGAAATTAGAGCAAAACAAAGCGTCTTCTTGTGCCACTGGAGCAGGGAGCACCCAAGCCCCAACCCTGCAAACACTGACTTTACTGTTATTTATTATGTGCTGCGGGACTTATGTGTGTGGTTAATTTTAAGCACACAAATAGTCCCATCTTGCATATGTTAGTGTTTGTAGGACTGGGACTGGAGTCTGTGCAGCTTTGCTCCCTTCTGTATTACCCAGTAGAAAGGAGCATTTGACCCAATAGAACTTATCTGCCAACAATTCAGAAAGTCTCTCATTTTCCTTGCATTCAAACGGTGAGCCGAGCTAGAGGCCTGCTCTACCCAATCAGATTTTCAAAATGGCAGCTGCCTGTTTGCCTGTTAATTATGCCTTTTTTCAGTATATTGTAGACTGGTTCTGTGAGTTGCTCTCGTATGTAATTAGATCCAGAGATTACTCTCTTTTGCCTGAAACTGCATTTTAAAAGCTTCTGCTGACAAATCAGAATTAGTGGTTGTTTAAATAATTATTGCTTAGCCTGGCACATAAAATATTGCCTCTAACCAAGGATGGTGCAAGCTTAGCATGGCAAAGCTACATCTTTATCTTGTAATATCTTATTCACCCTCCCAACCCCCCCTTTCAGGAGTAGTTTATACAAGAGAAAAGGAAAATATAGGGAGGAGAAAGAAAACATTCCAGCGGTTTAGGGGAGGCTCATTCTGGTCTTACAAACACAGCCCTGTGATAGGATTTTAGACAAGCAGAAAGGGGAACATAAATACATTAAAAAAAAATTGGCTCCAGATGAGCTTCCAGAACATGAGAACGAAAATAAAACTGGGCCAGATCTTTAGTGGAGGTCAATCGGTGTAGCTCCTTTAACTTCAATGGAGCTACATCAATTTATCCAAGTGCAGGATCTGGTGCACAATTTGTTTGATGGTGCTAATTGTATGGCAGTAAAAATTCTAATTAACAGAGGCTTTTAATAGTGTTATCATCACTGAGCCACCGTGATACGCAGAGTTCTGTCTCTATGGCGTGATGCTCTTCATTTGGACCAAAGTTCTCAGTCAAGACACAGAAGCGTGTTTCAAACACAGACAATCTTGGCCAACTTCTTTTCGAGAAGGCACCTGTGCAACCCCGCTGACTTCAGTGGAGATGCACTGGTGTAACTGAACAGAGAGTCTGGCCCTCAGCATCATGACATCTCTCTGAGAGTAGCAGCACTCATGTGTGCTACATGGTAAACCGCATACAGCAGGGGACAATGTAATGACTGCGACAGAGAATTCCAGTCATAAGTCATTGCTTGGTAAGTCACCTGCACCCATCAGTGCCACAAGGAAAAGGTTATGATGAGCGTGCAATCAGTCTTCATCTCTTTGCAAAGCAACTTCTGAACAATATCAAGATCTAAATCAAAAGGGCTGATGGAAACAAACTCCAAAGTTATTAAGGCCACGTAAGGATCGATTCTCCTCTCCCGTATGCTGGTTTTACTTCTCTAACTTAAATGAAGTTACTCCTGGGTTATACCCAGAGAAAGTGAGAGAAGAATGAAGCCCCAAATCTCTTGAATGAAAGGTTTGACAGCATCATTCAACAGGCATTAGCACAGCAATACACACGAGGGGAAAATTCTAACAACATCCAATGAAAACTTGCACCCAGGGGATCGAGGCCATTGGACAGTCACTTCTTCTGAAAGAGGCAGAGGGCACTGGTGAGTAACTCATTCTTGAGACATGACCTCACTGCAGAAAGGCAACAAGCCACGTTAGCAAAATTTCTTGTGTCAGATGAAGTCCATGGGAGCAGGTGAGCTGACACTACTCTCACATCCTACAGGGGAAGCCTGCTTACGGGCTTGATCCTGCTCCACTGAAATCAATGGCAGTTTTGTCATTGACTTCAGTGGGAGCAGGCTCAGACCCTAACATCTGTCTGCACTTCAAACCCACCCTTCTATTTTGCATTAACTTACAACCAAAAATGGAGTGGGATCTGTCTATATTTCACTGTTTCTAATCTGAAGTCTCATACTCTGTTGATATAATGTTAAACACCAAAGATTTAAAACCCAGCATATTCTGTAGGCTACTGTTTGCAGTATGAACTTTAAAGACTATAGTCTTAACAGGGCTGTAACCTCTAGTGGAAGTGCTTAGAAGGTGGTTCCCTTCTATTATGAGCTCCTTGGATTGGGATTTCAGAGTAGGAGCCGTGTTAGTCTGTTCTTTTGAGATTGGGATTGTTTTTCTGAAGTGTTTGAAAAGAGTCTGGCACATTGTGGGTGCCAGAGCAAATAAAAACAACAACGGCCAATAGTAACCACTAACACTAATCATACATGTGTAAGGGTTTATACTACCCATTTATCCTACCCACACAGCATTTATGCTCACAACAGTCATGAACAACAGCACCTTGGTAAAGCCCCAGTGTAATGATGGGAGAACAGTTTGCTTATTGTATGCATCTGAAGTCTGACAGTCATTAGCCATGAATTTTATATCCATTCCCCTATTCTGATGACCATCTGAACATCAATGCTGGTAGTTCAATAACTTGAACTGCAGGCACCTACATGAAGAACTCAGAGCAGAATTTTTGTCAATTTCTCCTTTCTGCTTGTAGGAAAGAACAGATCATTCTCAATAGGAAACAGCATTCTGTCCACTGTAAGTCCAGGATCCCATTTCACAAGTTCCTAACCAGATCCTGGAGCAACCCAAGAAGATATTGTCCTCAGGGAATCTATCCTAGGTCTTGCACTGAACCCACAGCATACTGGGAGAGGACTTTGGGAGTCTAATGAGTGCTGGGTGAATACTTGCAGTAAACAGATATGAGCAGTAAGGCTCATACTGCGGTTACATAGTTCATTGCAGGATTTCAGTGAGCAGTGAATTCACATGTGATCCTCTGATCACAGAGAGCAACTAGGCAGAGTTTATTATTATACGATTGTCATTACGATTGATTGATTTCTCCCCCTTCAGATAAACTGATATTGCAGGGTTTTGGTTTTTTTTAAATTCTTTAAACATCTTTAAGGCACTCAGCGAATCATTCTCAACAGAACAATTGATCTTTAAGAGGCCAAATTTTGTCCTATCAACCACAGCGATCTGCCTGTCGTGAAACACACACTGAAGAGGGGAAGGGAAGAGTGTACTTACACTGCTGTCATCCATCCTCTCACGCCTCTTAGTTTTGTGTGTTTCATAATCCTCCATGAGGGTCTGCAGCAAATTCTTGGGCCTCTGGGATCCTGCAGCCTCGTCAGGCAGTAAGTCAGACTGGGAGAGGGGACCTTCTGTTGTTGGGGATGGAGGAGGCCTGATCTTCTCTATCTTCCCTGAAACGACATGAAGGGACCCCTTTCTAAATGAACAGATTCCCAAGTGGTTTCCAACTGAAGACACAGCTTGCAAAAGGAACGAGTTGGAGCAATATTTCCAGTGTGGCTTGAACAGAGAGAAATACTGAAATGTAGTCTATAAAATAATGCATCGAAACAAACACGGTCAAAGTGACTTTCAAGTCCCTCCTTTTCCCCCTCCAGGACCAGACTCACACAAACATTTAAGCGATGTTATTTCATAACACCTACCAAAGCTGTCAAGTAATATATATACGAATCTACCCTATCACTGCTCATTACTAGAGCTCTGGTTAAATCACCCCACCCCCAACTCCTAATGTCTCTCTTCTGTCCTCTGGACATACATGCAAGCTTATGGAAATCGCTGGACTTATTTTTATTGAATCAGACACACAAAAAACTGCACAGTGTCACAGTGCAGGGGGCCCCAAACTGTGTTCCACAGAGCACCAGCAGTTTAAGAAGGGCCGTCCGGTTACATGGTTCTGGCTCCTTCTTGTTTCCAGCTGCTAAATTGCATGAAAAGAGCTAAAAATATCTTTGATACATTTCCTAGTATTTCTTTTCCATGCAAGTAGCTGCTGGTCCATGTGATTGTGAGTGGGAGGGGAAGGTGATCTGTGAAACACATTCTCTGTTGAGATGTAGTCCAGGTGAGGGAAGAGTTTGTGAACTCCATGTCCAGTAGTTAGATGAAAAGGCTGGGAGCCAGGATGAACTCAGGCTGTAGCTCTGACAGGACCACTTGCTCACTAGGCAACATGCTCACAACTTAACTACCCTAGCTGGAGAACTGGGTACAAAGCAGGAACGTGGGGAAGACTGATCCTACAAGGAGACTATTGCTACTGCTCTGTATACTGTGTGACCCCACCCCAGATTCAGCTGTGGACCTGAGGCTTTCGTTCTCCAGGCTGGCAGATGTTGGAAGGTCTCCTGGGAAGAGAGGTTGTATCTTATGTCACCAGGCAGCGACTCCTCTGGCTGAGTGAAGGGTAGTGTCAACAGACTGGGAGGAAGCCCTGCCTAGCCTTCCTCATCTGAAAGGATGAGGACCATGACTGCAGGCAAGGAAACTGACGAGCTTGGAAATAAGGACTTCAGCGCAGTGAGAAGAGGGGGAGCCTCTTTTACAGGAAGCAAAACAAATAAAGGAGAATTCGTCTGTTTAAACCTAAATATAATCAGCTACAGCGGGAAAAGGAACTGTAGAGAAAGTCACACTAACTTTCCCCTAGATGTGGAGGCTTTTTAAAACAAAACCATGCACAGACACAAATGGGTTAACTAGGACTGCAAATGGATTTTCAGTTGTTCCTTCGCAGAGAAAAATCAAAAAGCTAGTAACTTTTGGAACAAGTCATAGAAAGCTGCGGCCACCAGAGGTCACACTCAGCAAAACAGTGCATGCTGTTTAGAAGCTATAGGCTCTCTTTTAAAAGAAAGAAATTAAATCTTAGCAAAGACCTTTAACAAGAAATCCCCTTGCTGGGCTTGGTTCATTTCTGACTCAACAGGGAAAAACCCAACAACACTGATAGCTATAATGTTACAAATCTTGCTTAAACTCACAAATACAGAGACTCATCTGGAAACTCCATCCCCAGACCTACTGGGATGTCCCTAGAAATTGCAAACGGTATCTGAGGCTTGTGGGATTTTCTAGCCACGGGAGCAGAGTCTCATCTTGAATAACTCCACAGACATCACGGATTTGTCTCAACGTAACAGAGCTCAGCATGAGAGCCTGGCTAGCTAGGGCTACGGGTATCCAAAAGAAGAGAATGAAAGAAACTCCCCAAAACTGACGGAACTAATGGAAAATCGTGTCTGTGTTAAAAGTGAAAGGTTCAGGGCTTGATTCCCCACTGCATTTGAATGCTAGTGTACACACGTATACTGCAGGGATGAATCAGGCCCTCAGTGTTCCCAGCAAGGCCTTTTGTGATTTCTTCCTCAGGCATAAACACCACGTCACCTTAACAATCCCTCAGAGCTGTACAAAATGCTCATAACTGAAGGCGGCTCCTTCCACTTCCAAACAATCTCAATCTCTGCATCTGCTGGAAAACCCTGCAAGGTGGAGGTTTTGGGGATCTGATTAGAATTAAACAAAAGAAACATTGCCAGTATTCCCTATCAAAGTGAGCCTGCCTCTCCCTTGCAAGGAGCTCCCCATAAACATCCACAAAGTCACTTCAGTTTTTTCCTTCAAATCCCTCCTTAAAACTCTCCTTTGCAGTGGTGCCGACACAAATCCTGACAACAGTTAGGCTGCTGATCTGCTGTGACCGCTGTCTATCATGCTGACCAGTGCTGTCTCATTGTTTCCTTACAGAATGTTGTCTGCATTCATCTGCTGTCTCTTATTTTATACTTACATTATAAGCTCTTTGGGGCAGGGAATGTCTTTTTGTTCTGTGTTTGTACAGCCCCTAGCACAATGGGGTCCTGGTCCATTACCAGGGCTCCAAGATGCTACGGTAATTCCTATATTGCCATTAGGAGTCCATCCAGGAAAGCGTACTGTTACATGTACATTTCACTGCAATATCATCATTATTCCCGTTTTCTAGATGGGGAAACTGAGACAAAGAGGTGCAGAGACTTGCCCAAGGTCAGACAGTGGCTTTTCCAGTCCTTTTAAAAAGCAAACAAAGAAATCCAGAAAGCGTGCGCTGCTTGTGATCCAACGATAACAAACCAGAACAACGGTATTTGCTGACACATGGGCCTGGGTTGCCAGCTAGCGCTACTGTGACATGGCTTGGCCTCATGTGGCTCTGTTCAGTTTTGTGCAAAGGCTGCAAAGTAAAAGGAGGAATCTTGCTCCTAGAGGAGAAACCCGGGTGAGCCAACGAGGAGTTGGGAGTTAAAGGTTAGGAGCCCTCTCCTGCTCCCATGGCAGAACTCCCACTTCAAGAGAAATGGGATCAAGCACTCAGGGTGCATGCAAAATTGCTATCCAAATCACAGCCCATTGGCCACCTTTTTGGCCTAACAGCCTTGACATATCTCCCTTTGGATATATATTGTGTTCTCTAAAAACTAAAATGCCTCCTTTGGAAGGGTTACAGGGCATCAAGCAAGGGCAGAGAGCAAACATCATAAACTCCTCTCTTCAGAGTTATGTTTCTCGAACTTGTCAACAGGAAAAGAAATCGTATGTTGTGGTTCCGCTGTGGCCGTGATGATGGCTGACCCCCAGATTCCTGGAACTGAGAAATTACTGGGAAATGATTTCTCTCCCCCTGTCTTTTCAGTTTCTGGGCAGCCGCGCTTCCTGTCTCATGCACTCTTTGGAGGGCTGGGGATGCTCTCGTGTATGCTCTTCCAGGGCCCGTAGAAGGGTGCACAGCTGACACAGCCGAATTGCTGTTCCTTCCAAGTTTGGTGCTAAGAGAATGTTTCCTGGGACGCCTGTGCCAAGCTAAGGGGCACCAGGAACCGAGACCCTTTCTTCACTTTCCAAACCACTGGATGGGTCTGGGGAGAAATATGAGCCTTGGTGAGGGAGCCCTCTCCCCTCCCTGGTTCTCCTCTGGGATCAGGGAACTGTTCTTCCCTCCCCTCCCCTCTACACGGGTGACCAACAGAAGAATGGATTGCCCCCATCTTTCCTCACAGGATTAGGAAGCCCAGAGGGTAGAGCAGCAGGTGCTTGGGTAATGGGTTTTTCACTCCCTGGGATTCCTCTGCATGTCCCAGGGAGGAGTTTAGAATAAAGTTCAAGTTGACATTGCCCCATAAATAAAAAATGTATTTTCAAAGCACCAAAAGCAAACACATCACAATAGTGGATCTCTGGTCTAATATCTTTTAGATCAATAACATTTCCAGCCTATATTTTCCCTCACATGACTTAACACTGGACAAGCTGTTTAACTTCGATATAGCCTTTAACAATGAAAACCGGACAATAGAAATAACATGCAGGATGACATTGCCCGCACCATTTCTAGTAGGAGCGAATTATAAACCAGCCACATTATAAACTTCTGAAAAACAGGATTGATGATGATCATGCTGATATAAGCTGACCAGTAGCAGCGCTACTGAAGACCAGTGTATTTTAGGGAGGCAGGGTGTAACGGTTCCCCTGCAAACACGAATGCCTTCCATCGCCGTAGCAAGTGTCTACACTACAGTGCTATAGTGGCACAGCTGTGTGCTGTAGTGTAGACAAGTCCTTAACCACATCCTGCCCCTGCCATGGTCTGCAGCACAAAGCCAGCTGTGTTCAATGACTGCAGATCCTTGCCCTGATGCTGAGGGAGAGTGTCCCACTCTCAGGGAGGGAGAGGTACCCATTCCTTTCACAGCTACAAACCACTCCTCTGAGATCAAGGCCATGACTCACTGTTAGGGCCCCTGCAGAAGTCATGGAATCCGTGACTTTCTGCGACCTCCATGATTTCTACATGGGCCAGCGTGGCTGGCCCCAGGACTGGTGTCAGTCTGGTGTCACTGGCCCTAGGTGCCCTCCCCCCTATATCATCCTCCCCTGGTGCCCTCCCCACCTCAAGATTTAATCACAGGTATTTTTAGTATAATTCATGGACAGGTCAAAAATTCACGGTCCGGGACCTGTCCATGACTTCTACTAAAAATACCTGTGACTAAGTTGTAGCCTCACGCATGGTCCTCATCTGCCTTATATAATGTGGGATGCCTTCGGAGACAGTGCAGTGCTGATGTCGCAGCAGATGAGGGTTCCCCATGTCTGAACAACAGCCAGGAAGACTGAGTGGGTCATACGCCCCACTGAGTGCTGAAAGGGTTTCATTGTGCAACCTACGCAAGTCTGCGTCGAAGCTCTGCATTACTCCATGGAGTTTGGTTCCAAGATGATGAGTCCTCCCTGTCCCATCTCTGGCCAGGGTTTTTCTGTTGGCCTCATCCCATGGCTCCCACCTTAACTGCGGTTCACCTGCTCCACTCCAAATCTGAGCTGAAATAGCTATTCCCGTAGTAGTAGCTGTCACATTTGTCCCAGGGATGTGTGGCCTTAGAGTTTGAACCTACACTCACTGGAATCAACAGCAAAGCTCCCATTAAAAACATAAGGCGATAAGACTGGCCATATTGGGTCAGACCAATGATCCATCTAGCCCAGTATCCTGTGTTCTGACAGTGGCGAATACCAGAGCCTTCAGAAGGAATGAACAGAATAGGGCAGTTATCAAGTCACTCTCCCTTGTTGTTCAGTCCTAGCTTCTGACAATCAGAGATTTAGGGACAACCAGAGCATGAGGCTGCATCTCTGACCATCTTGGCTGATAGCCATTGATGGACCCGTCCTTCATGAATTTATCTAGTTCTTTTCGAACCCAGTTCTACTTCTGATCTTCACAACATCCTCTGGCAATGAGTTCCACAGGTTGACTGTGTGTTATGTGAAGAAATACTTCCTTTTGTTTGCTTTAAACCTGCTGTCTATTCATTTCATTGGTTGACCCTGGTTCTTGTGTTATACGAAAGGGTAAATAGCACTTCCTTATTCACTTTCTCCATCCCATTCATGATTTTATAGACCTCTATCATATCCCTCATTAGTCATCTCTTTTCTAAGATGAACAGTCCCAGTCTTTTTAATTTCTCCTCATATGGAAGATGTTCCATACCCCTAATTATTTTTGTCGTCCTTCTCTGCACTTTTCCCAGTATTGACTTTCAAGGTGAAGTCCAGCATTGACTTTAAAGGTAAAGGACCAGGGCTTAATGCACTTTACTTTGGTTCTGTAAGTCCCAGAATTTGCCATGTTATTTCACAGTGTAAGGGTGTAGGCAGTCCCTGTGCACAATCCTTGTGGTCTCGTGGTGTTGTAAGTGTTCCCAGCTTAACTCCTCTTGCTTGGGGTGGCAAGAGATTTGCTTTTGCAGCCCAGGTGAAAGAAGAAGCCCATACACACTAACAAAATAGCATATCTTCTTTTAACAAGGCTCCAGGTCAGAAGCAATTACAGTTAGGTTGGTCTCCTAGAGCCTGAGAGAAAACCACCACTACTCACTGCAGCCTCTGTGTCTTCTGCTTCCCTCTCAGCACGCATCCTCTTTGCATTTATATAGCCCACTTCTAGGGTGGGGTGTGGGCCTCCTTGATTGCAACCCCAGCCAGTCCCTTAAAGTGGTAATACATTCCTTCACAAAACAGGAAAATTCTCTCTCTTCCAGTTTAAGTGCACTGTGTTACACCCAGCTGGTGTGCTGTGAAATAGTGGGGAATGAAAGGAAGGCTGAGGAGAAACTCCACAGATAGTATTGGCACTTGGGACAAATTCAGTAGCCACCATTAAGAAGGCTGCTGCTACCAACAGCCACCAAACAATGGTACCTGAGATACTAAGTGTGGGGGTGAGGGGGGTGTATGCATACAGGAAACAGTTGTAGAAGCTGTTATCTTGTTTTACGGTGACAGCTACATGTGAGGAAAACCATTTCAACAGAAGCTATTTCAACAAAACGGCTTGTGGCAGGGTTTTTTTTGCTTCTTCTTTTGAAACAGTTTTCCTCATGGATTGTGGTTGCCATTAAAAAGGCAAATTTGCCGACAGTTAATAGACAGTTACCATCCTTCTTTCTTATTCTTTGAACTGGAGTAAATGACTGCACAACACCCACGGCCTCAGAAATAGCTAAAAGTGCAAGCTGCAGCATTCTGACTGCATCTGATCCCTAGCACCTGTCCAACCACCACAGCCGGGACAGCTGAAGTTGAGCCCTTGTTTCTGAGTTATGCATGCACAAAAAAAAAATGCATCTCCCTTTCTTTTTGAAGGGTAGTATTTGGCTCCCAATCTTCCCTTCCTCATGCCTGCACAAATAATAAAATGACTCATCCACTTTTGTTGAGACTTCCCCCTTCCCTTGCCTCCAAGTTAATCTTTGGAGTGAGACTGAAATTGAGAAATTTCAGCTGGATAGTAATTTATCCGAGGGGAAAAAAGGGTGGGAGAAAAAGAGATTTTAGACCGAAGTGGTTTTTCTGTGTAGGCTTATGGTAGCTGTGGTGGCTGTAACTCTGGCAAAGAGAAGTTCCCAAGCTCAGATTTCTCAGCACTTTAGGGAAGTAATTATCTCAAATTTAGTGAAAGTACAATCATCATCAGCATTTAAAAACAACTGCCACAGACTTGGGTTTTTATTCTGTACTGAAATCTTCCAAACAAGTTAAAAATAGTCTTTGCAGTTCATTTCTAAGGAGGATTAATTAGCAAGGGAAGTCACAAAAAGGAAGGTATTTACACATCAGATACAGCTGAGTTTTTGTATGCAAGGGAGAAAGATACAAGTTGACTTCTGCCTCATGAACATCAACAAGGAACATAAATGGTAGCTTAGGGAAAGCTATGACTACCATGAGGCATCAGTCACATCCTGTTAGAGATTTCCCATATTCACTGATGAAACATCTGGTACACAGAGATGGTTTTGCTCTAACCAGCTTTCTCACTAAAAGCTGTGCGAAAGCCGTAGCAGAATAAAACCTTGTGACTCTTAATTCTTTGACAGCTCGAATACCCATATCCTTCTATGGACAGCATGGTCAAGGTCAGAGAAAGAAATGTACATTTACAATGATGCTCGTAAGAAAGGTGTGAAAGATGCAGAAAGCAATTAATTGGTAACAACGCACACCAGATTTTCAAAGCTCAGCACCCAATCCAGAGCGCAGTTGGGACACGGCCTGCATTTCTGGGTCACAGCCTATATGATTAACTAGTGCTTTTTGGAGAGCTACCTTGGCACCACTGCTGCTGCCCTTCAAAAGGAAGGGGGCATATACTTTGGAGAGGAGGTAGGGTAAAGCGAAGAGTGACTTCTTTAATTTATAGAAACAATATGTTTTGTTGAAATAGCAGCTTCAACCTGAGGGCGTCCATAACGCTACACAAGCTGCATGCATCCAGCACCAATGAAATGCAGCTACCTGTGGGATGGGGAGTGGAAATGGTGTAGGGGACTATTTGGATAAAGAACACATGGCCCCTTATTTTACAAAGAGGCCCCTGCAGTGGAAACAGGACCTCACCCAAATTATCTGCATGCAACTTCATATATCACTCCTGGAAGCAGTACTGCCGATCCCAAGCATCGAAAAATTGTGAGTCAGGCTCTCCAGTATCATGAGATGGGCTTAAACATCATGAGCTTTTAAAAAATGTTGGGGTTCTTTTCATTTTCCTGTTGCTCCTTCAGAGATCAAAGCTGTGGGCTTTACAAAAAAAAGCTGAATTCTTTTATAATCATATGACTCCAGAAGCTGGTGCTTTAAGAAAACCACCCAAGGGCTGGTCCTCAGCTGAAGATCTGCTCCCAAGGGTGAAATCCTTGCTCCACCTAAGCCAATGGTAAAAACCTCCTTTACTTCTATGAGGCCAGGATTTCCCCTAGGTATTGTGAGAGCTGACAGCATTTGTAGAAGGGCAAAGGTCTGAGCTCACCTTGCTTGGGTTATTTACCTTTCATTCACAGCTGCCAACTTTCACGTGGTAAATAAGCCCCCCGACTTTCACAGTAAGCCAAAAATCCAGCTAATCTCATTTCAAAACAAGGCCAAAACAAGCCAATCCTTAAGAACCCCAACACTCTATGTGACTAGATCCCCCCCGGCGTGCAGTCTGGGACTGTGGTGGGTCCGCTGTGCACCCCTGACTTTCTCCCCGCCTTCCCCCTGCTTGCTGGGAGCCGATCGAAAAAAAAAAAAAAAAAGAAAAGCAACAAGCTGCAAGCCACAAGCCAAAAACTAGCCCAATTTCTGTGTTTTTTCCCGGGTTTGGCACATCTGCTTTCATTCAGGAATGTGTAGGGCCTGATTCTAATTGACACTAAGGCCTATTTACATCATTCTGCCAGTGTAAGTTACATTGGCTCCCACTTTTCAGGCCCCTTTACACTGTTAAAGGTGTGTAAAGTGGCCTGAGAGTGTAAATGAGACTCAGGCCCATGGCATTTAAAACCTATGATTTAGATCACCCAAGCTCCCCGACTCCCCCTAATGTTCTAAGGCACAGAGCATACGTGAGCAAGAGCCAAGGTTGTTTCAACAAGAGCGCTTCAGTCAAGACGATCAGTTAATTACAGACATCTCTGTATTTTATGCTGCTTTTCCCAAGACTGCAGAAAAACCCGATGACAGCGCCTTTAGTCTGTAGGCTAACAGGGCAAGAAAAGCTAGGATGACCTGTCGGGCTTCATCCTGGAACACCAACTTCAAATGGGCTATGCTGATTTATACCAGCTGAGGATTCAATCTATGCTGGTTAAAATACAGTTGATCATGGGCCTTTCAATGTGAGTTTGCCAGAGTTCTTTTTCCTGTCTTTGTTTGGGGAGATGCTTATGCATTGGAGTGGATTAACTGCCCCCAAGGAACCATCAATTCCCATCAATGCTGCCTATAACAGAGGTCTGATCGAGCAACGCAGGTGGTCCCAAAGGACCCGAGATCTTTCTTGAACTGTCAGTGCTAGGACACGCTTAGGGAACCCTGTCCAAACCGGCTCATTCGAAATATAAATGTCATCTTCCCATAAAAATATAATTTATATTTGGCATCTCAACATTAAAAAAAAAAGGTAACTATTTGTTGCCTGGAAAAATAAGAGCAAGAGAAACACACACTTTTCCAGCAACACTATTCAAATAAATATTAGATTCAGCAGTCTTTCCAAAATACTTACAAATGAAATGCAACTAGCCCCAATCACATTTCTCCCACCTGGAGCTGCAACAAAGCAGTTTTTCAAGGCAGGGGCCAACATGTCTTATCTTGTGAGGTGTTATCATATTCTTTGATACAGGTTAGACAAACAAGTTACTGAGCTCACTACAGGGGTAACTGAATGAAATTCTATGGCCTATGCTAGGCAGGATATCAGACTAGAGGATCTAACGGTCCCGGCTGCCTTAAAACCTCAGAATTTTTGTTGAGTCTTTAAAATTAATGGGCTAGATCCTCTGCTGGTGTAAACTGTCATAGCTCCTTTGGAGCAAACACAGCGGTGACAATTGACTCCAGTTGAGGATCTGGTCCCACATTTTATCACACGGGATAACAAACCCTACAGGGTCATAGGGCAAAATATTCTATTTGGTTCAATTTATGGAGCTTCCTCTACATACTGTTTTTTGGGATAATAATAGCACTTCAAAGAAGTTACCAACAGCTGGTACATTTTTTCTGCAAGAAACACAGATCAAACCACACTCTCTACATAAAGGAAACAAAAATAAATGTTAGCTATTTATGTTATGGATACCATTCACATCTGGATTCATTACAGGAATGCAACCTAAACCCAACTCCTGTTGAAGTCCACATTGACATCCATGGGAACAAGGACCCTGGTAATGGGCTCCTTAAATGAGAATCTCCCCCTACTGGGAATTGGCCCTCCAAGCTCTTTTCAAGTTTCTTGCTTCTGATTCCATCAGTGGAAAGGAAAACAAAACATGGATCAACATTTACATCTTCCCACAATTTTAATGAAACTTTTCTCCCCTAAGATCTCTGTTAATGAGACATTTAGAATACTGTTGGACCATACAGAGTCTATAGCCATAAAGAAGACCTGCAAAGAAAAAAAAAATTGGGCTTGTGTCATTTCTGTCTTTTTTATGATGTATGAAGGGGGCCTTTGAGTTTGTTTTTGTTTTGGAGAAGTGGGGGCAGGGAGGGAGATTTTCTGCTGATTTTAACCATTAAAAATAGGAACACTACTGCAATTACCACAACCAGAAACAAGAGAGCAAAAGATGAGCCACCGAGACAGGAAGATATTTTTAGTCAGTCTATTAAGAACTTTGTTTACTTTTAATAGCTAAGTCCAACACTCAATGCACCTTATCAGTTAAGGTGTAGGAACTCATAATATGTATCTGTGGAGACTCCTCTCCCATGTGAAGCTCTCCAGCAAAACCAGATTTGATGGATCTGCTATTTCCATGGTAAAATGCAAGCAGAATAAAACCTGGAGGTTAGGTGGTAGGGGGAAGACTCAAGAAACCTTTCAGGTCCTTAAACATTATAACAGTCAAAAATGGGCACAAGTGGAACTAAAAAAATCTTTGAAGGTTGCCTTTCAAATTGGTATACGGTTGCAAAAAGTACCGTTATTTTCTTCCATGCTTCATCTGACTGTCCTAAATTATAGTGCAAGATTCAAGCACCAGGACCACAAATGTTATACTAGGAAGTGGCGAGGAATTAATCTATCTTCAGAGTTTTCTACAGACTCATCCTGGTAGTATCTAAGCCCTGTCACTGCTATGCTTGGCGAAAAGACTATATATCCACTTGCGGCATGCATACACCACTCTTATTAAGTATAATGGGATAATGTGCCTGCCTTGGATGAATATACACTTTGCTGTCTTTGAATATTGCAGTTTCCATTTATGCAAAGTCATGCAATAAACACATCTGAAGATGGCAGCCAGAAAACCATATAGAAATAAAACTAACCTGACCCTACACCACATCTCTTCTTCTGTCAGATATTTAACCTCAGGCTCTTACCTGGAGCAGTTTTGTAAGCCACCGTTCTGGTAGGCAGTGTAGGCGTGCTCTTTGTGATGGGACTCTGTGCCATCTGTAGACCTTGCCTCTGTCTCTTCAATTCCTCCTCTCGTTCCTGGGCTGCTCTGATCTCTTCTTCTATCATTGACAAAGTCCTCTGTTTTCTTGACCTTAGCTTAAAAGGACCCATGGTCACCTCGGGTTCTTGCGTAGCCAGGATGGAAGCAGTGCTTCTAAGCTCGGCTGCCTCAGAATACTTGCTAAAATAGCTGACCTCCTGCCTGTTTTCCTCCACAATGAATGGCTGGCTGGTGGGGGATACAGAAGATTGCTGTGACGTCTTCCCTTGCCTGAGTCCTGAGTCTTCATCTCTTGAAGTCTTTGGTATCGTGTCCTTTTTTTCGTGAACAGGAGAAGACACCTGAGGTGGCTCAAACATTGTGCTCTGCTCCTTCACAGAACACGGTGCTGTGCTGATTTCTTCCTGGCCTTTGACAGAGTTCTTCTGCTCAGCTTTGTCTGTTGCTTGTTTAGAGCCTGTCTTGTCAGCTTGCTCAGCTATGGCTTGTTGAATTGCGTTTTGAACTAGTAGGCCAGCATGGTAGTCCAGCTGGTCATCAACCAGCATGGAGTCTAGCAATGGAGAGGAAGGGGAGTAAAAGCCATGGTCACTAAATGACTTGGAAACACCTACTCGGCACTCTGAGGGGGTGTCCATTTGGGGGGTCTGCGGCAGAGAGAAATCTGCAAGTGAATTTTCTTGGAGGAGATTCACAGTCTCATTAGAAGCACCACTGTCACTGATATTATCCATGCTGAAATCATTGGAAAGAGTTTCCAAGACTGTGGTATCCTGAGATCTCACCGACAATTCATCCAAACCAGAGTCCAGCTCCTCTGGAGGAGAAGTCACATTGACCGACCTCGAAAACTGATCTAAAATGCCAGGGTCGTCATCCTTTACCACCATGAAGACGGCTCTCGCACTCATGAATTCACTGTCATCTGCCCACAATTTTGTGGTCTGTCCAGTCTTTGAGGTATCACCATAAGACAATTCTCTTACTGGGTCTGTTGGACTACTTTGAATATTTATAGGCTGACCCTCTGAGACACAGGAGACCTTCTGAGCTTTTACAATGGTTATATCATTATTCTCAAGTGGTACAGAAGCAGGTCTTGTCATGGAAACCATTGGTCTGTCTATTTGCGATGGGCCAATGGGTTTGTAGAAGGGTTTGATGGAGAACATTTTGGGCGCCCCTGATCTCTTTGGTGCAATCTGGCTGTTAGACTGACCTGAATTTTCCATTAACTGAAACTGTTTCCTGGCCGCTGAAAAATCTATCTGTTCTGTGACAATATCTTCTTTTTTAACACAGCCTGGCTCTGGAGGTACAAAGGAATAGGCTACCTGTTTTGGTGACGTTGGTGTCGTGCTTTGCTGCTGCTGCCTCTCCTTGCGTTCCTTGTACTTCTTGTGGGACTCTAGATGCTCTTCATCTAATTGCTCCTCCAGTGTCTTTTCTTGGGGCGGGTTCCACCATTTGGCTGCGATGCCAGGATTTTTCTTGACCGCTTGGCTTTTAATAAGCTCCCTTCTTTCCTTTTCAAGTTCAATAATTTCCTCTGATGGCCTCACTTTCCGGACGCTGTACTTCTCCTTCTCGTTATCATTGTCAAAGAGTTTGGATGGCTTCTTTTCTTCCTGGAAGGCTCGCAGTTCAAACTTAGCTTCTTTCTTAATAGTAGTTAAGGTCAGCTCTCCATCCTTGGAGGATCTTCTGGAACTTGTTGAAGAACTTGGACTCGACGGCAGTTTTAGATTGCCACAAAGCTCCTCTTTCTGTCCATCTGAAGAATGGCCATTAGGTTTCAGCTTCTCAGCCATTACATTGGTTTCCTTCTGTTCAATGATTGGGGATGCTTGCCTGCCAGCTACTATGACGTCCTTTTCATTGCGTACTGACTCACTGTTAACAGGAACAGGTGGACCAGAGGCATCCACAAGGATTGCACTTGGCTCAGGGGAGCATGTCCCATTGAAGGTGTTATCTGCAGCAGAATCACAGCAGTTGGCCTCCAGCACTTCATCTAGATATCTGATCTCTTTAGCAACTTCACTGTCCAGGGATTCATGCCTGTCCTTAAGTCCATTGTGACTGGCAACAGGTGAAAAAAAGTGGGTTTGATTGTCTACAGGATGTGTTGAATCCACCACAGTGATGTTTTTATGTTCTGAGACTGGGACTTCAATTTCCATTTTTTCTTCCTTTGTAGCAAGTACAGTAACAGGCTCCGGGATATTGGCACAATTTCGGTCTTTGTCTTTTCTTAACCTGATGTCATCCTCAGGGATTCTCGATGATTTCTAAAAGGAAAGAGAACAAAACCATGGTAAGGTCCTATGAAGAGAGATTTTCTTTTATGCAGAAAGCCAAGATCAAAAATAGTAAACACCATCTGGAAAGCAAATCCTAGTGTTTCCTAAAGTTAAGATTAAAGCAACCATATGTAGTGAAGGAAGGAAAGACAAATCAATAATGCTTTTATACTACAGAATATACATCTTATAATAACTTGGAAGAGATATTGCAGCAACAGCAAAACCATCATTTAAATATCTCCCATCTGGATACCATACACCCCTTCTGATCATTTTATACAAGTGCTCAAGATTTTTGCTGAAATTTTAGCTTTGGGCTTCTAAGTCATCAAAGGCTTGACAGATTTTTTTTTTTAATGCCAGCACTACCGCTTAGCACATAGTACCTTTCACCTCATCCCTTGGAAGAGCTTTATAAACATTAATTAAGTCTCACAATACCTCTGCTCAGTTGACTCCAGTTCCCAATTTACAGATACATAAGTTAAAGCAAAGAAAGGTCAGATGACTTGTCCAAGGTCACAGAGTGAGTAAGTAGCATAGCTGACTTTAGAACTCAGATCTCCTGCCTCCCAGTCCCCCAAACTATGTCCACTGGGTCACATTCTTGCCTGATACAATGCCACTGGCTTCAATGAATTATTTTAAAGAACATAATAAATACCATTCCCATTCTGGAATGGGCCAGATTCTGAATCTCTTCTTCAGGCAAGTATTCAACCTGAATTTCATGGGATACTCACATGAGTAAAGTTTTCAGGAACAGGCTTTACTCATTTTTTAATTTTAGCAAATCAAGGGAGAATACATGAATTCCTAGATTTATCAAAAGCCAGCAAAACCCAGAAGGTGTTATCAAAAGCAGGGTATTTTTGAACTCTTCTTTTTAAGTACAGGAATTTGGCAAATCATCATTGCAATCTGAAAACAGACACAATCCCAAAGTGGCATTTCTGTCCCCTTTGTCTAAAATATTATACAGAAAAGTGACCTATTAGTGCCTTTGAGGAATCTGGCCTGTCCCCCCACTTGTGCTGTTGCAGAATGGCTGCTGAGGCAATGGTTTCAAAAATTACTAATAAAACTGTAGACCACAGTGCAGATCCACAATGTTCCCTATTGTCAGCTAGTCTCAGTGCTCCTGCTGTCATTTATGATGTATGCTATTGATAAATAGCACAGCAGGAAGCGCTCAGCTTGAGACTCAAAGACTTGTTTGCCAGGGGCCCAAATAACTGCAACACATATAGGCTGGAATGGGAGCTGCGGACAGCTGACACTTTGCAGGATTGTGTCCTAAAAAAATAGCTCTGTTTTTCAAGAACCTTTGAAGGAGTTTTGTTCACAACAGGAAGCAACAAATATATGAGCCATTAGCTGATAGTCATGTACATTTAGGGTGACCAGATGTCCCGATTTTACAGGGACGTCCTGATATTTGGGGCTTTTTCTTATATAGTCACCTATTATCCCCCCACTCCCTGTTCTGATTTTTCACACTTGCTATTTGGTTACCCTATGTAAATTTTAAAGAAACTGTCAAATTTGCCTATTTGATATTTTCTGCTTTTTAACTGTATTTAAGTAGGAAGGAATTTTTTAAAAAGCACTTTTGTGTATTTATTTGTGTGCACAACCAAGTTTTACTGGTCCTACTTTCATTAAGTCTCAGTTCACTTTCTGAACCAATTTACTAATCTAACTGAAAGATTTTAAACTGAAGTTTCTAAAATTCCTTTTTAAAAATAATTTTATTTTGTACATGTTACAAATCTAAACTTGCTTCTATAGCTTTTGACCAGTGCAATATAGTGCTGGTATCATAAAGAGGGGTCTGGTTAAATTGCGGTGAAATCACATTTTTCATAGGTTGGTCACGGCATAAATAGCAAATTTTGTGGATGTGTTCATACATATTCCATGCCACTTTTACTTCTGCGCTGCTGCCTTCAGAGCTGGGCACCCAGCCAGCAGCCGCCACTTTCCAGCTGCCCAGCTCTAAAAGCAGCACAGAAGTAAGCAACAATAACCAGATTTCACGGTCCGTGAATTTGGTAGGGCCCTAATCATAAATGCTGATTTGCCTCAGATACAAAACTACATTAAAGAGAAGCAAATACAGAAGCCCTGATGCAGGCAAAACTCTCATATTTATAGGAGGGAAAGGTGAGTAGGTTCGGTTGGAGCAGGATGCAGAGTCCAGAATGCTCCACATATCTGTTGGGGAATTCCTCTAACACAGGAAAATCCTCAAGTCTTGCCTCACAGCAATTTTAAATGCCCTTTGCATCACAGCAGCAGTGTAAAGGGGTCTTACAAGGGGATGGAGATCTGGACCTGACTCTTACCACAAAGAATATAGGGCAGCAGCACCAGTCTCTGGGACCCAATAAAGATGACTCCAAACTAACCATCTACCACACCTAATTATCAATGAACTATGGGAAAGTCTGGATCCAGAACTGAATTGTGTGGCACTGGCCTCTCTCTACTCAGGAAAAGTCGGGGATCCTTTTTCTAAAAAGAGTCCAATCTCTACTCCTTGTATCAGCACATATGCCACAGAACATTTCTACAGCTTTTCCAAAGCTATAGCTCTAGCAATGGCATTTGTATTAATTCATAACTTTTGTTTAATCTTGTGTAACTATTACAGGTAAATTAACTTCCTAGTAGGGCTGTCAAACAATTAAAAACAATGAATTGTGATTAATCATGCTGTTAAACAATAATAGACTACAATTTATTTAAATATTTGTGGCTGTTTTCTACATTTTCAAATAGATTGATTTCAATTACAACACAGAAAATACAGTGTACAGTGCTCACTTTATATTTATTTTTTATTACAAATATTTGTACTGTAAAAAACAAAAATAGCATTTTTCAAATCACCTATTACAAATAATGTAGAGCAATCTCTTTATCATGAAAGTTGAACTTACAAATGTAGAATTATGTACAAAATAAATAACTGTACTCAAAAATAAAACATTGCGAAACTTTAGAGCCTACAAGTCCACTCAGTCCTACTTCTTGTTCAGCTAATCAAGTTTGTTCATATTTGCATGAGATAATGCTGCCTGCTTCTTGTTTACAATGTCACCTAAAAGTGATAACAGGTGTTTGCATGACACTGTTGTAGTCAACGTCTCAAGATATTTACGTGCCAGATGCACTAAAGATTCATATGTCCCTTCATGCTTCAACCACCCTTCCAGAAACATGCGTCCATGCCGATGATAGGTTCTGCTCAATAAGAATCCAAAGCAGTGCAGACTGATGCATGTTCATTTTCATCATCTGAGTCAGATGCCACCAGCAGAAGGCTGATTTTCTTTTTTTGGTGGTTCAGTTCTGTAGTTTCTGCATTGGAGTGTTGCTCTTTTAAGACTTCTGAAAGCATGCTCCACACCTCGTCCCTCTCAGATTTTGGAAGGCACTTCAGATTCTTAAACCTTGGGTCGAGTGTTGCAACTATCTTTAGAAATCTCATATTGGTACCTTCTTTGCGTTTTGTCAAATTTACCATGAAAGTGTTCTTAAAACGAACACCATGTGTTGGGTCATCATCCGAGATTGTTATAACATGAAATATATGGCAAAATGTGAGTAAAACACAGCAGGAGACATACAATTCTCCCCCAAGGAGCTCAGTCACAAATTTAATTAACATTTTGTTTTTTTTTTAAATGAGCGTCATCAGCATAGAAGCATGTCCTCTGGAATGGTGGCCGAAGCATGAAGGGGCATATGAATCTTTAGCATATCTGGCAGGTAAATACCTTGCAATGACAGCTACAGAAGTCCCATGCAAATGCCTGTTCTCACTTTCAGATGACATTGTAAATAAGAAGCAGGAAGCATTATGTCCCATAAATGTAAACAAACTTGTTTGTCTTAGCGATTGGGTGAACAAGAAGTAGGACTGACTGGACATGTAGGCTCTAAAGCTTTAAATTGTTTTGGTTTTTTGAGTGTTATGTAACAAAAAAATCTACATCTGTAAGTTACACTTTCATGATAAAGAGATTGCACTGCAGTACTTGTACTAGGTTAATTGAAAAATACTATTTCTTTGTTTACCATTTTTAGAGTGCAAATGTTTGTAATAAAAATAATATAAAGTGAGTACTGTACACTTTGTATTCTGTGTTGTAATTGAAATCAATATATTTGAAAATGTAGAAAAATATCCACAAATATAATAAATGTCTATTGGTATTCTATTGCTCAAAAGTGCGATTAATTGCGATTAATTTTTTTGAGTTAATTGTGTGAGTTAACTGAGATTAATCGACAGCCCTACTTCCCGGTAACATGAAGGGTCATAGATCCCTGCCAGAGACATGCAGAACTCCCAGGGATCTGAAACAGACAGGGTAATACATGGCTTAAGGCTGTGACTCCATTCTTTTATTAGGGTCAATCTTTTTCTGGCTGACACATGGATGCACAGTCAGAGACACTGCTTGCTGGTGAATCCTGTGCAAAAGGAACTCTATAGAGACAAGAGCAGGATTTCTTGCAGTGACTGGAAAGATGCAGTGTGGGGCACATTTTGCTGCTCCTTTTAGCAGAAAGTATTCCCAATATATGCTTGCTTCTGACTACAGCATATATGCTAGCTGGCTTTCGGTCTCTACACACTCAACCACCAACAGACAATGCCTCTACAGGAGACAGGATGCACACAATAGATCCAATCACCAGATAAATTACACACTCGTGCAGAGCTGAGACAAGGGCCGATTTACACTATGCCTTTCAATAATACTTCAGCACAATCAGTTAAAGGATCATTCATATGAGTGCGTTATATTGTCCAGACAAGGTTTACATTGAAGCAGGTCTATCTCCTTCAAGGTACAGTATCAGTTTGTGTTCAAATTTGATATATCGTTTCATATCCTATTTTTGTTTGCAAATTATTTTTTGTGCATAGAACAAAAGGTCAAGAACTATTTTATTCCCTATTTACATAAACTTAATTAGTAAAAACTCATCCCCTCATCACAGCCACAATCCACAACGCATAATTAGGTAGTTACATGTATTTACAGTAATTAGGACATGCAATTATGGCATTACATAATGACCTAAGTACAAGAGACTGTATAATTAGTACCATGCATGTAATTAAGTAACATTGCATCTATTTACACAGTAAAACAAGTAAGAGGCTATTCAGGAAAAGTGGTAATTTACAAGTCTTTGTCATGGATTAGTAGTGATGGAGGGAGAATTGGGAAGAAATGGCTGATTTTCAGCATGGAAGAGAAGCCAGTAAAAAAAAAAAATGTGTGCGAGCAGGGAGGTGTTAAAAAAAATTCTGATGCTTTTTTCTGCACTGTTTTCTCCACAGAATGTGGACAAATTTCAACCAGCTCTAGCTAACAGTGTGGTGTCCCAGAGATCCATGTTAGAACCAGGAGTCAATATGTTTATTAATTATTTTGAGGACACAGTGAATAATAGGCTGGCAAAATTTGCTGACGACACCTGAGAATATTATGGGGAGTCCTGAAGGACCCAGTAAAATTCTTTGGGGATGAACATTTAGCAGACACCTGCTGGTTAGAGGCAGCTATGGAAGAAGGGGAATGGGCAGGGAGCTGCACGGACAATGTCATACTAAGGCGCCCAGGACTGTTGCCATCTGCCGGAAAGGAGGAGGAGCGCTGGGATTTCCACTAGAATAATGTCCTGACCCTCCCTGGGAGTCCCGACTTTTCAGTCATGTGTGGGAAATGTGTAGCTCCATCACATTCTTGCTGCTGGAAGGGAGAAAGAGCTTTCTCTTTCTTCAGAGCCTCCAGCTTCCATGAAATAGGGAAGGTCTGTAAGTGGAGAGAGTTTGTGCTTGAACCTAACTACAGCCAGTGCTATAGCGTTAAGGGTCTCCATATACCGTTAACCAGACTTACACTTCTCAGGAGACATGCTAATATTTACTGGCCCTCTGCACGTGCCTCCCTTGTTTTCTCCTTTTAAGCCAGATGTATCGGGGTAACCAGTGTCATTCCAATGGTGTTGCAGAACTTTGATAAAGTGCAATTATTAGCTTCTTAGGAAATCATTAGCATATTTCCTCCTTTGTTGAATTCCTCATCTACAAAGTGTAAGTGTTTGAGAGAGCAGTTCATTTAGGAAAAAAATGTGGGAGTAGAACTAGAGAGTCCCACTGAATACATTGCCAGCTCTCTCTCTCTTTTGTTTTGACTCAACAGAAAATCCTTCCAAACCACAGAAACATTGTCCTTAAACAATGACATTTAAGGCAAAGTTTAACTAGCACCGTAATTGGTCATGAACTACAACATTATCTTTAATTTATCTACCAGCTTAAAAGAGCTGAAACAGCACAGTTTCACCATTGACGGTCTCTCAAATGGCCACTTCCTGGCCATATGCCAGGGCCTGTTCTCTACTTTCAACCTTCTTGACCTCTTGGCAACTTCAGACACTGTCAAACATGCCTTATTTCTTGAAATTTTGTCCTTTATTGGCTTTTGTGGCTGTGTCCTCTCATAATTTTCCTCCAGCCTCTCTGGTCTCTCTGTCAGTGTCTCCTTTGGTGGGTCATCTTTAGGGTGCCCAGATAGCAAGTGTGAAAAATCAGGACAGAGGTGGGGGGTAATAGGAGCCTACATAAGAAAAACACCCCTATAAAATTGGGACATCTGGTCACCCTAGTCATCTTCCTCCCCTTACTCACCTTCTCTGCGTATCTCTTAAGGCTCTGTCCTGGGCCCCCTTCTCTTCTCCTTTTACACAGTCACCCTCAGTACTCTTATCCGCATGTATGGCTTTAACTGCCATTTTTATACAGATGACTCTCAAATCTACCGCTCTGCTGATCTCCCTTCACCTAATCTAGTTTCTTGGCCTGTATTTGTAATACCTCTTTCTGCATGACCAATTTCATCATAAACTCAACAACGCCAACATTGAGCTCTTGATCTCCCAAACCCTTCCCTCTCTCACCTTCCTCCATTGCCATGGATACAACTACCATCCTCCCAGTCAGTCAGAGCCATAATCTGGGCAACACTTCCCACTCTAGGAGTCTCACTGGGCCCATACATTAAGGCCATTTCTAAATCTTGTGACTTCCTTACATGACATCTCTAAAATTCAGCCTTTCCTCTCTGTCCACACAACTCTCAGCCACATCCTTGTCATTTCACATCTGGTTTTTTCTCCTCCTTTTTGCTGACTTTGACTACGGCAAAGTTGCTTCAGTGAAGTCTGTTCAAAATGCTGCTGCTGCTAAAGTCACCTGCTTGGCTCAATGCTCTGACCATATCAGCCTCATCTTCAAATCCCTACACTGGATTCTCCCCTTTACTTCTGCATAAAATACAAGTTTCTTGTCTTTTCCCTTTCAAGCTCTTTGAAACTTAGCCCCCTGGTTTGAGCATTGGCTTGCTAAACCCAGGGTTGTGAGTTCAATTCTTGAGGGGTCCATTTGGGGAACTGGGGCAAAAAATCTGTCTGGGGATTGGCCCTGCTTTGAGCAGAGGGTTGGACTAGATGACCTCCTGAGGTCCCTTCCAACCCTGACATTCTATGATCCTGCCTCGGTGACCTAGTAACCTATTATAATGTTGACCCTGCCTTCCCTCAGTCAACCTGCCCAGCCTTTACTGTTCACCAGTTAGTGTCTGCCTTAAACACTCCCAAGTTCTCTCCCATGCAGAGTCAAACAGAACTCATCTCTCCCAAGTGCCAGTTCAGTGCCTTTACCACACTCTACCTTATTCCATAGGCAGTTGCCTAGGCTTCCAGAGCTCCACGGATAGTATTGTAAACACTAGGACCATTCACCACCAGGTCAGTCTCAAACTTCTGTCTGGCTGTGGAGTTTCATTCCTCCCACCCAAATCCCTCTTCCAAAAGTCTGTTTCTGTTTTGGCTCAGCTGTGTGCAATGGGAACCCCTAGATCTCAATGCATCTCAGACAGTGTAAAAGCATCTGGTGCCATGTGGGAAATACTGGTGCTGACTACAATGAGATGTGCAGAAATAGGGCCCTTAATAGGAAGAGAAGATGACAGAAAAAGCTGAGTGGCTGCCTGGGCTGGAGAGGCTGAGAAGAAAGCATTGCAAGGAGAAACCCAGGACTGTTTTTGCTTGGGGTTGGTTCTGGGTGGGTTAACTTTTGTAGGATTTGCAGAAGTGTATTTTTATTCAAATTCCCCCCTTTCAAAGAGGGTAACTGCCTTGTGCATCACAGATGTGAGGAAGTTCCAAGCACCTTTTAGAACATTATTAAAGCTTAGGATTTCCAAATATTTGGCACCCCTAAAGAGCACATCTCGCAGTTGCCAAACTACTTAGCCATGCTTATTCCATCCCCACAGTTACATTAAATATTTCTCTGAGCTAGTTGTCTTCATATGAACAGATCACTACACTGCACTGATATACAAGCTCCCTGGGTGCCATCCCTGTCTATTTCAGGAGCTCCTTGCCACACTCCCTTTCTGACACAAGGAGTTTTGTGTGCCCCAATTTCTCCCTTCACATTTTCCAAATTTCACCAAAATCACTATGGTTCTTCCTATTGATGTCTAGAACATGCTGTTAAATTTTGGAATTGATTGGATGCGGCGTTGAAAAGTTACCATATTGCAGCCAAACAAACATCCATACACCATCAATTTGAGCATAGCACTGTGTTTCACTCAGCCAATTAAAATACTCAATTATCAAAGCAGATACTTTAAATGCCAACTAGAAAGCTTAAGCTTTGTACCTTGAAAACTTATAGCAAAGTCAATGGGAATTTGGGGCACATAAGAAATGTAGGATCTGGTCCCTGTCCACTTAGAGGAATATAGGAAACCTGCCTCATTAGGTGAAACTCCTGTGATACACATGCTGCTGAATGTTTGCGGGAAGTGTTACCATGATCCAGCAGGTAAGGCACTCGACTGGGACTTAGACCTGGGTGTTATTCCTAGCTCATCGGTTCACCTGCTGTATGACCTTGGACATGTCACTTCACCTCTCTGTGTTTGTTTCCCTTCTTACCCCTTGTCCTGTCTATTTCGAATATCGGCTCTTTGGTGCCAGGCCTGACGCTTACTATGAGTCAGTGTTTGAACCAACAATGAGGGGACAGAGTGCAACGAAACAAAACACATATGCAGGATGGGACCCATTGTCCAGACCATCTTGGCTGCTTTCAGCTCACAGCCACCCACCTATGTAGCTTCTCACACTCATTCTGATGGTATCTGAGCACTGCCCAACATTCTGAAGTATACATGCTCTACCCTCTCTCCCAGCAGGGACTGGGCTGCCTTTGTCTCTGGTGCGGCTAGCGTGAAAAGGCTATTTGGAAGAAATGGGTTTGGCAGTTTGCTCTTTTGAAAGCTTTTCAGGGAAGCTGAAAATGAGCAAAGCGATAGGGAAAGCTATACTCCAGTGGTGGTGAAAAGAGCGCTGGAAGCTCCGAAGGAAGGAGCAATGGATACTGGGGAGTGTGGAGGAAGGGCAAAAACACTAGTAGAGAGAAAGGAATAGGGTAGGAGGTCTGCCGCTGACAAATATGAGGCACTCCCAGCCACAGGTCCTCGGAACATACAAACCTAGGCTCCTGAACAATTTAGTAGTTGTTTTTCAGTCAAAGAGCATGAAACTGACCTGTTTTCCATTTATGGCAACATTTTTTTTTTTAATATCTTTTCCTGAAAACATTATTGTGAATGTTATAGAAATAGTTATTGAAGTTTTCCATTTGGTGAAAACTGGGTTAAACTTCTTTTTGAAAGGCATGAGATTTTTTGAAAAATACTGTGGTTTTGAAAAAGGTCACTTTTACACACACACACTCACTTACTCGACCAGTTCTATTCCCAACTCTTACCACTGGGGAATGAAACCTAGATCTCTTATATGGCAATGCAGAAAATCATTATTGCTATATCAGAGGGACAGGCTGACACAAAGTCTTTTCATACAGTGATGGAAGCAACTTTTGATGACTAAAACCCACTCAATTTGGACGCCAAAAGTAATATTTTCTAGCAGTTAACCATACTCTTGATTGACTCAATTCAGTTGGCCAGATAGGCTTATTGGCAGGTTTCCTTCATAAACAGCAGATTTCTTTGCCCTCAGGAAACCAGAATATATTGCCTAAAACCAACTCAAAAACCTCACAAACCAAAACCAATTTTGAGTATGTACATAGATAGATTAGATGTATAGGATTTTCAAGGCACACATAATGTATACACTGACTGCCACCTTGGGAGCATGCTTGAGGAAATCTTTTCAACAATTCTTCAGCTGTTTGTCTATTAAAATGAAGGTGTAGTGATCCCATTTGCTTGGAAAGCATGCACACAGCTTAGCAATATTCCCCACAGACTCCAGCTTCCTCAGGCAGTACATAATACTATGCTTTTATCAAATCAGAATGTGATTCTTTTGTTGGTATAATAAAGGCTGGAGAACAGAGGCTCAAGAAAAGAAAAAAAAATATTCCAAATTCTCAACTGTCTATACTGTGGAACAGGATTTTTTTTAAACTGTCTCCATGGCTTAAATGTAAACTGTGACCTGAATGACAAAGCTACTATTGCACAGTCGGGTTTCTATTTTCTGAACAAAGATTAACTCCCACTAAAACCAAGGTACGCAAAATGGAAACAGTTTTCTCCAGGTAATAGGTGACCTGATCCTTTAAGCCAGTTATTTTCTCTAAAAATATAAACTTGTTCAGCCTATGAAGAATGTGTTACACTATCAGATTAGATGTAATCATTGCTATGGGAACAGGTACAGTACATTTCTACCGTCTGCAAATTAAAGACAGAAGTCTCATGCAGCTGTTGAAAAGAGCCTAAGTAATTATTCACGGACTTCCATCCCTGCATAGGACTTGAATGGTCTGAAAAAGCTACACATGCAAGCGGATTTATATGAAAATATATGATTTGAAATTCAAAAGATAATCATAAAACATGCTTGTAACTGCTGGACTAGAAAACAAAATGCCGGCTATGACAAAAATAGACTGTAGTCTCTGTACCGCTCAGCTGGTGCTAGCCAAAAAGTCACAGGTTCAAGCTGTGTTTCAGGACTCTGGTCCAGTACCTCTGCTGATGTGTAGTATTCGGGGCTGCAAGAGATCTGCCTCTCTTAAATCCAGGGCTTTCCACCCATACCTGGTGGAAGTTTATGTTCCCAAATCACTTTCTGTACAGGGCGGAAGAGGATAACCCCAGGATGCTATTCAACAACCTATCAATAAGACCAGTTCTAATGCCCTACGTGTAGAGGTTGCCAGCATATTACAAAGGTATATTTCCAGGTAGAGCTTCCCAAATAAGATAGGGAGCTGCTAGCAGGGTTCATTCATTTGCACTGCCAGCTATCTTGACTCTTTATTCAGAGCTCAAAAGGCGTTTAGAAAAACATCCAGAAATAGGGATGCTTATCCAAAGCAATGGTGGCCTGTTAGCCTCCAATCATCCTGGCAGACCCCCAGTTGCTTGCTGCTCTCTGTCCTGTTGTGTTCAGGAAAGACAGCAGCCCCATTCTCACCACTCTGGCACCTTTAGGGGATCTTTCCTCCTCTCTATTCCTGAGGAATAATGAAGGGCTTCTCCCCACATCATGGAAGGGGCATGGATTTGGGTTTCTGTCCTCACGTTATGTGCCTTTCCCCTTGGCTGCATCTCTTTTGCTCCTGTTGCCTCCTCTCACTCCTGTATCTTTCTTGCTACCGCCACCTCCTCTCCCCACCACTTCTGGGTCACTGCAGTAGGGACTCTGCTGCCCGGGGAGGGCCGATGCTCCTGATGCTGTATTGAGTGGGTTGCTCCTTGCAGCTTCTCCATCACTCAAAGACATCAGCAGAAAGGTGACAGAGGCTCAGGTTGGGAATGAGCCATTTCGCCACCTGATTACCGAAAATCCTAATGAATGGAGGACTATATAATTCCCCCAATTCCTCCCCGCACCATTGAAGTTATTAGATAAATCAGCAGCCAGCTTGAAACCAGTACCCAAATTCTCCATTATCCTGCATCTTGCATCTGTACAAGCTGAATCAAAATAATGACCCTTCTGATCTGGTAGCATTTACACTCACTGTGCCTGGTGTAACGCACAGGACTAGGTGCAGGGCAACATAGAATCATTCTGCAGATCTTTAGCTGGGAGCATCAGCCACCAGGCCTTGATTTAATAGACCCAGCCAAAATGGGAAAGTTGGCAAGTACCTGTCTGTTAATGCATAACGGATACCTATATATTCCTGCAGTATCTGTGTTCCACCAGTGGCTTTGCCAAGTGCTTAGAGGTTCCTTGGATAGCAGAACCAGTAGATAAATCTCAATTCTAGTCTATCTGATGTTCCTCTGCTCTTTCATTTGTCTTCAACAAAATAGTCAAAATGCAAACCTGAACTTTCAGGAAGCTGTGATTCAACTTTCGTCTTCAAGAAATTGTGGAATTATTTCTTACTGGCACAAGTCAGCCCCATTTCCTACAGGCAGCCAGATACCTACGGCCTTTGAAGAACCCTGCAGCAAAGTTTCACACACCACTGCAGGAAATGGAAGTTTTTAATAGCCAAAAAGAGATGCAAAAGGTAATTAAGATGGTGAGGAGACTTGAGATACAAGAACTCATATCCAAAATTTATTCTCATTCTCCGCTCTCTTGCTCTTTCTTGTCACCTATTCCAGCCTGAAATTGAAATCGAATTATAGCAACTGTAGGGAAGAGGTTTGGCTGGAGCAGGTTTTTTTCAGTTCTCTCATCATACGTTTCATCAGTTCAAATTCCAATCCCAATGCTCCTTTGCCTCTGCACTGGATTGCTGAGTAACTAAAAATGTTAACACATCATTTAGCATTATTGCCTGTTTGCCATTGATCTTTATTGCTGTAAGTGTAATGGCCAGTACAGGATGTGCTATGTGATGACAGGTCATAATCCAAAATGCTGTAGGAGAGAGAGCATTAGCTTAAGGTTCATTAAAATATATATCTATATACTATGCACTGATGGCTATTGGTTACTACCTGGTAACACTATTCTTGTTACGTAGCTGTTGGCATTTCCGTTCTAAATTCCTATTTATGATAACTTGCCTGTAAAATCTGTATTTGAGCTGAAACTAGGCTGAAAAATTCCCGGAGATGGGGCATCTCATTTATATAGCAGCTTTCATTCTGAATCACAATGAATACAAACTTTATACAGGACACACTCTACTGTAATGCAGCCTCCACAGGGGTGAAATGAATCGCAATTGTTTAGGCCAGGAAATGATGAATTCCATACTCAAGCGAAGCAATGGGGGGATTTAGAGACAGAATGCAGTTACCCCTGTACAAATCTGGCCATCGTACTGGGGACAACATTCTGCTTACACCAAGTGCCATGGAATCTTTAATGACCAGGATTAAGGCCCTCCCTCTGCACATGTCCCAGTCCTGCATCAGGAGCCACTACTGTGTACTTGCACTTGTGTAGAGTCCACTGAATCCAAAGGGACTCCACATGGACGCAGAGAGCCAATCTTAGTGGATCCTGATGCAAGATCTGGGCTTAAACGAGCACTTGTAACAACACAGCCCTCAACACCATGCTGTGCCATGGAGTCAAAGGGGAGAATACATTGCCTACTGAATCACCAGCACCTGTCCCTAAGGTTTACTTATGCTCTTCGCAAGCCCAAGTTCTACTCTGCTCCAACCTAGCTTAGCTGATGAGCTCTAAGGGGATCACAGCACATTTAAAATCTTTTTTAAATCACTCTTTAGGTGAAGTAGTGTGTATCCCCACACACAACCCTATTATTTTTGTGCACTGAAATAACTTCCTTTAAAATATACATATATATTTGCTAGACAGTCTTATAAATTTACGTCGACTAGGTCTTTCGGGTATTTTTAGTTGTCATGCAACAGAAAGAGCTTTCTTTGGTGTCTGCAAACCGAATAGTCTCCAGTTCCCAAGTCTTTCAAATGGTAGTGGGATCTCTGGGAAGAGCGGCGGAAACTGGAGCTTCCATAAAATGTATAGTGACTGCCAAAGATTGGATTACTACCTTTGTAAGCAAATTCAGCTGCTTAGGTAGAATCCTTCCCTCACCAACCTGCATTACAGTGTTATCACCACTGTGTATATTAATAAATATTATGAAATATGGGCATGTTAAGAAGCCAGATTTGACTTTTTAATAACACGAGTATTTAAGATACCTTAATACCATGACAACCAAACGAAACTGCTCTATCCCCAATCCCTTTTTTCCAGAGACATAAAACAGAGTAGGCAGTGTTCGTTTTTAGGCCATTTTGTTATAAAATTTCATGGAAAAGCCAGTAGAAATCTTGTACCCATCTCTGGATATAGTAGAAAGACACACCCCCCTCCCCGCACACCCTTAAGTATATATGTTAAAAACCAGGTTCAGGACAGCACATGCTGCCACCGGATTTACCTGTACATCACCTGTGTTATTTGGGAAACAAGGAGGCAATTCCCAAGATCGAGTCACAGCTTCTGAAATTATTATTGAGAATATCCTCTGCAAAGAGGAGCAGAGAAGAATTTAGGCTGAGATTTTCTAAGCTGTCTTGTGGATCATCAGGTCCAGTTCCCAGGGTGGGTGTTCAACTTCTTAGGCAGCCTCTGAAAAATCTCAGACTTAAATTCCAATGAGGCAGACATGTCTCTGCATCAATGCTGCTGCAAGGCAGCTTCGCCATCATAGCCAGCATTTGAGAGAGGGATAGCTCAGTGGTTTGCGTGTTGGCTTACTAAACCCAAGGATGTGAGTTCAATCCTTGAGGGGCCACTTAGGGATATGGGACAAAATCAGTACTTGGCCCTACTAGTGAAGGCAGGGGGCTGGACTGGATGACCTTTCAAGGTCTCTTCTGGTTCTGTGAGATAGGTATGTCTTTATTTATTTACTGTAAAGGATGTTATGAGACATGCCCATACAAAGAAACAGAAGGAAAATGGACGGGGAATCACAGCACTATTTCTCCTCCTCAGAACATCATCTACATCCAGCAAGGCTATAGGAATAATCTGTGAACTTTTATTTCATTACTAAAAAGAAAATCATAAACTTCCCTTCTGCCTCTGTAATGAAGTTATAACATCCATAAAACAGAAACTATTTATGACATGTTTCTCCACCCACTCATGATGGGACTCATCGCTATATACAGATTTATCAATTTACCTTGGTACTTTAGAAGCACAATCTCTATAGGAAAGAACATTGGAGTTTAATATAGCTCCTATATACACTTGGGCTGTGTGGCCTAGTGGAGAAAGCACTGGGACTGGGACTCAGGGGACCAGTATTCCTAGCTCTGCCACTGGGCTGCTGGGTGACCATGGGCCAGTACTTTGCCTCCCTCTGCCTCAGTTTCCCAATCTGTAAAATGGGGATAATGATATGGACTGCCATTATAAAGCATTTTTGAGGTGTACTGATAAAAGCACTATATAAGAGCTTGGTTTTGTTATTGCTGTTTATGGATGAACAGAGATTGGATTGCAATGAACATAAGAATGGCCATACTCGGACAGACCAAAAGTCCATCCAGCCCAGTATCCCGTCTACCGACAGTGACCAATGCCAGGTGTCCCAGATGGAATGACCCTAACAGATCATGATCAAGTGATCTCTCTCCTGCCAAATATCATATGTTTCTGTATGCTAACTTTATAGTGCTTCATATGTAAATTAACATAAAACTGAATAATAAATAATGATGCCCTAGAACGTGGGCTCCATGAACATGACAGTGTAAGAGAATACAGATTTACAAAGCCATCTAGGACTAGTCTTCATTTTAATGAAAGATGTGTCTAAATCTCTTAGATTGCCTTTAAAATCTTAACCACATCCTTTCACTAAGTGTGTATATAAAAATACCCATTCGGAAATACAAATCGACCAGCTGAGAAATATTTCCCTGCCAAATGAGCGGCATGTAGCCAAAATAACTAGCAGCATTTGACATATTGGTCAAACAAAAGAACAATGAAAATCTAAATAAGCAGCATTTTCAAAGAAATGAAATAAGGCTGCACAGATTCGAGAGAGGAGGTTTATTAGTAATAAATCAAATGTCTACAGTTTCTTGTAAGCAGTGACATGGCAGGATGCTGGTAAATGCTCCACAAGCTATTGCTGTCCCCAGGCTGCAACATATGACCTACCATGTGAGCCTAGCACTGTAAGCAGCTAGCAACTCCATCTAAGATTCCAAGTTTTGTTCTGATTACGCTCTAAACATTGCAGTCATCTACCTCACACCCCTAGGGAGATATACCACTGGAAACAAGACTGGGAAATTTCTCTGCTCCTTATTAGGGCAAAAGGTAACTGGGAAATCCTAATGAATAAAACACTCTCTCTCATAACCCACTCTCAATCCCCACTACCTCAACACTCCTTTTCCTGCTGAAAAAGCCCCTGATGAAATGACCTGTGGCACATCTGGACTCTGTAAAAGGGTTATTTTATTAAGACAGTCATCACTTGTTCTTGCAGCAAAGCTGAGAATTCACATAACAGTGGAGAAAAAATTCAGACAAATGTTGTGAACTGATTATATTTTAGTACAAGTCTTGAACAGTGTGAACTCGCCTGTCTCGGATAGCTGGTTGCTACAATATGAAGTTGAGGGTTTTCTTTTTCCCTAATGAGAGAGGACACTGAAGCAGCAAATAAAGGAAGCACTGGGCAATTCACTTTGCATTGGAATGATCGTTACCGCAAACCTCACCTGTTAAATGAAGAGCTGTCACCACATGCACTTCTCAGACAGTTCAATATTCCACTGAAAATAATTTGCAAAAGCAGTTTCTAAAAAGGGCTCCCCATTAAGCTGAAAGCAGAACCTCTCATTTTCGCAGCATTCTGGCCTACTAAAGCAATCTGAACCAGGTGACTATTGATTCAAAGAAAACCAACAGGCTGTACCCTCCAGCACCACACCTCCTGGTCCCCCAAAGCGGCTGATTATATACAAATAGTCCAAGATCTTATAAGTGACTTCTTAACATCTAAAGCCAGTGATCAAAGCTTAGCGTTATGGAGAAGCGCATGAACACTCCAGCACATACCGGGGGAGAGTATAATGCTCTGAGTTCTTAGACACATTTTCCCCAAATGCTCATTTTTCTTAAGTTCTTGGAAGTTGAAGCATATGCTATCTCGGTGCATTCAAGAGACACCAAGCAACCTGTCACAGCTCGCAGGAAGTACTGTAGAAACCAGCAATGTGTCTGTTGCTAAATGTGACTGTCTGTGATGTTGTTTCAATGCATTTTGGTACTTAACAAATAAAAGAACAAGCAGTATTTTAAACAAGCTCATTAGAAAGACTAAAATGCTTCATAGTCCTATGAAGTTGTTCTCTGAAATACAGTTTATACTGCGACAAGAAAATAATAACGTCTGAGTCACTGGAAAAGGTATGCAAGCAGTTAGAGAACGAAATCAGCTAAAGACGTGGGAAGTAGGGATAGCTCAGCGGTTTGAGCACTGGCCTGCTAAACCCAGGATTGTGAGCTCAATCCTTGACGGGGCCATTTAAGGATCTGGGGTAAAAATCTATCTGGGAATTGGCCTGCTTTGACCAGAGGGTCGGACTAGATGACCTCCTGAGGTCCCTTCCAACGCTGATATTCTATGATTATTTTCTATGGTCCAAAGAGCACACACAGTGCATATGTAACCCATGTGCCTCATAGGGAGATCTCTCTTTAAAAGACCCACTGTGGGGAGGTAGGAGTGAATTGTGTCTGGGTCACTGTTGCTGGGCAGATTAAGCACTCCACATCCAGAAGCTTCTGGAATTGAGTGTGGATGGTAGTGTTGGGTCTGCTCCAATAGGATCCCTGTTGCAGGCATCAGACTCCATGAGGGGGAGCAGGCAGGGCAGCTGCTTTGCAGGGGGCCATGTGCCCTGTGTGAGCTGGGAGAAGCTGAGCCAGGAGCAGGAAGCAGGCTGGTGTCCCTAACTCTGAAGCACTTTGCAGCAGGTTAGTGATATTGTTACCCTCCAATGGGGAAGCCTGGGCAATGCTAATTATAGCCAAGGGAAACTGGGAGGGAAAAAAACAACCTCTATTTTAATTGTAGGCTTTGAAGGTTGTTTTGATTTTAGTCAAACTGTTCCAGTTATATTGTCTCAACTAGTACGGTTCACCAACTTTTCTTTAAATGCAGTAATGAGGAAAGAGTCATTTCTATTTTGCTATTCTCAGTTTTGTATGTTCTTGAAACAGGGTTTTGTTTAAATCTATACAGGTAACTGAGTGGTTGGTTAATCAGTCAGCTGACCGGCTAGCAGAGATTTCAGCAGAGGAAGCGTCTGCATGGATTCCAGCTGAAGGTGCCTACAAGCCAGGGGAGGGAAGATGTTGACTCAGCAGACTGATAAATTTGGTGATCAAAGACTCTGAGACTTAGGTGAACAAAACCTACGCTTTTGGGAACTTCCAGTTTCTTCTCACTGTGTTTCTGTGGGGACTGAATTGTTCAGATTTTAAATTTGTTTTCTTTATGTTTATGTAAAACTGTGAAGTTAATGTCTGTGAATTATAAAATAGCCATGTCATGTTGTAAAAATTAGATTGTTTCTTTATCATAAGATTTGATAAAGTTATTTATTTAAATTCATTTGTTTACTTCCTTTTGGGACCTGAATGTGGGGAGGTTGATCCTGTGCAATCCTTGCTGGAAATGCTTAGAGATTGAACTCTGGATCTCCAGCTACTTTCTATGGGAGTTGGGTTTTTTTTTATTTTTGTTTTTGTTTTTTTGTTTTAAGGCACTGGACATCGGAAATGAGGTGAACTTTAGCCCACCCAAGGTTACACATACATCAAATGGGTTGTCCTGGTTATCAAATATATTTCAAATCATCTCTTTTGTATCTGTAACCAGAACTAACCAGGATGCCCCTGGATTATGCAGAAGTGACAAGAGAGGCAGAGATTTCAGCAGTGCTGTTTGCAGTCTACAGCACTGTACAGAAAACGGCCCAGCCAAAGAACTACGAATTCCTCTGAGAGTTGTTTTCTCCTGTGATGGGATTTAAATATACCTCCCTCTCTCGAACCAGAAAGACTTAATAAAGGCACAAGCCCACAGGTCAGGAAACTTAGCTTACCCCCCCCCCCCACCATTTTGGTGCTTGTAAACTCTGAAGCAAGAAAGGTTTCAGGGTAGCAGCTGTGTTAGTCTATATCCGCAAAAAGAACAAGAGTACATGTGGCACCTTAGAGACTAACAGAATGGAACACACAGACAGGAGATACCTACAGCCCCCAACTAAAACTTCTCCGGCGCACCATCAAAGATCTACACCTATCCTTAAAAGATGATCCCTCACTCTCACAGATCCTGGGAGACAGGCCAGTCCTCGCTTATAGACAGCCTCCCAACCTGAAACAAATACTCACCAGCAGCCACACACCACACAACATAAACACTAACCCAGGAACCTATCCTTGCAACAAAGCCCGATGCCAGCCGTCCAAACGATCAAGTGACACCTAACATCTGGCGACTAATTATATCAGCCACGCCATCAGGGTTCGTTCACCTGCACATCTACCAAGCATATAGCCACCACGTGGCCAGCATGCCCCTCTGCCATGTACATGGCCAAGACCGACAGTCCTCCTTCCGAAAAAGAAAATGGACACAAATCTGACGATCAGAATCATATACAACCACAAAAACCAGTGGAGAACACTTCACCCTCTCGCCAACCAGACAAGACTTGAAGAGTGGCAGTTTTGCAATAAAAAACTTCAAAAAAAACAGACTCCAAAGAGAGATGCTGAACTCGAATTATATGCATTACACAAATACTCCGCACTAGAGAGACTGGGAAGGCTGGGTCATACACTAATTGAAATCTCTTCCCTATGTTAAGTTCTCCTCCATCTTACTAATGGATCATCTAATATCACTCCAAGTTTTTTCCCCCCGCTGCGATAGCCATCTCATGACTGGACTCTTCTGTTGAGTTGAGAACTTCCATCTTTCATGTCTCTGTACTGTGAAAGAATTTCCCTTCCTGTGTTCCATTCTGGTGCAATCGAAGAAGTGAGCTGTAGATCACGAAAGCTCATGCTGAAATAAAGTTGTTAGTCTATAAGGTCCACAATACTCTTGTTCTAGAAGCAAGACAAATGGTTTTTCCCCCCTACAAAGCCTCCTGTATGCCCCCTCCTCTCATTAAGTCAAATGCTTCCCTGTCTCCTTACAGGATGGTATGTCCATGAACTGAGGGCTCGTTTAAAAAAACCCAGCCCACCAGCTCAGGCGTTCACACAGAGACCTTTAAAAACAAAAAAAAAAAAAATGACAGACCTCGGTGCAATAAAACAGCATAATTTAACTTAAAGACTAAGCCCTCCTGTCAATGTTACCTTCCTGCACTTCATGCGGGCAAGGTGCTCAATGAACTGCTTGCAGACAGCATTGGTAGGAATTTTCCGGTTGTGCCTTTTAAGTGAAAAATATTGCAGCATGTCTCTTTGCATCAGCAAAGAGGCAATTAAAGGAACGGTCATCGTGAAAGACACAAGCCACATGCGACATTTTACATCAGCTGAGAAATAACTAACAGGATGCCTTTATTCCTCCTACAAAAAGGAGGCTTAAATGCCAACGGCAATGTTTGGGGCCAGCCTGGTGACCTCGTGGTTACTGTGGAATTGGATTAAAGTGTGATGGGGGCCTGAACATGAAAAACAGTATAAGCTACATTGCCAGGGTGCTCTCTGTGAGGGTTCTGGGACTCTGGAACTTGTTCCCTGCTTTGATCCAAAATAGTCTGAATCTGGTGATTTTCCAGGAACGCTGCAAAAGACACCTGTCTGACATGGTTTCTGGAGGGGGGTTGAGAATATAATTCCCATGACGATGAAGGTCTGGAAAGGAGTGTCGGTAGATGTCTGGCTGGCTGAGTGCCTGCTAAAATTGTTTTGACGCTGCTGATATTTTATTCTCTGTGTTAACTAATGACCTTAGGGCACCTACAGCCATGGATAGGCATCTTTTTAGTATTTCAGATTTAAATAAAATGTTGACTTAACACCACTGGTGCTTCTGTCTCAGGTGTGTCTCCCGCCTCAAACTCCTTGTGGCTGGCACTCTCTTTGGGGGAAATGAGGATTAAAAACCCTGCAAATCCATGCAGGGTCAAAACTCTGCTTTCTAGGATCTGTACTTCAGTGAAGACTGGTGCTTGAAGACACTCCCCCTGGGTAAGAACCCTTGGGATGTGCTCTGTTGAGGTTCAGATTAATTTTACCCATCTGTGGTGTCTGTCTCTCTATGGCAGTGGTCACCAACATTTTTGTGGCCAGTAGCACATTCATGTTTTCAGAATTGTGGCGCGTGCCAACAATTTTTCAAGGCTTATTTTGTATTTGTACATTAAATAATATGAAAAAAAACGTGTTTAATATGACATAATATATGAATCCAGAGAGAAGCTGGAGAGAAGCCCTGAGGACAGAGAACATTGGAGCCCGCAGCACTCTGTCCCCAGCAGGCGCAGGGCCACAGCTTCTCTCCCCTGCTGGGCACTAGGCGAGCACATATAAATGCTCCAGCAGGCGCCATGGCACCCGCGGGCACCGTGTTGGGGACCACTGCTCTATGGTATCTGCATGACGTTTACCTAAAGGTACCAAAGGCAACAGGAAGTGAGTGCAGGTACTGATCTAATCTGGCCTTTAGCTGCACTGTGCTTTGCCAAGTGGGACTCCCCGCCAGCTCAGCTCCCAGCAGAGGCTAGAAGGGCTGCAGAGCGACCCTGTAGGAAGCAGGAAGCTGTATCATCCCATGTCACTGTGCAGCCGACCCATCTGATCTAGCAGCCATGCTGATGGGATCCAAAAGGAGTCTGAACCAGTGCGCAGCTTGAAAGAGTTGGACGGTAAACTAGGTAATTCAGAAATCCCTTCGGTGCTTGTTACTTGCTGAATGAATCGTTGAAAATGGGCCAATAGGAAGCAGAGGATCCATCTATGTTAAAACAACATCAATGTATGTCTTAAGTTAAAATTAAAACCGTCCTTACTGGGTCTACTATTGCAAGGGTTTCTGAACAATGAGTGATTTCACATTCTGTACCACGAGTGGAAACACTAGCAAATTTAATAGAAAGTGACAACTTTTTTTGTATAGCTATTTTCTTGGATCATCCTAGAAGTCTATAAAATGGTTAAAAAAAAGCTTATCAGAGAGAGATTTAATTCTCTATTAATCTATACAGGTTTTAGGGTGATTTCCACAGTACCTTATTGGTTTAATTGTCAGTAAATTGTATAGGATGGTAGGGTAGGTAGAAGCAGCTGAGATTAGAGGTAGAATATTAATAACACATGTCATCTGGCCTTCATACACCATTTCACTTATTGCATCAGTTAGATTCTGCTTAATAGCAATTCAGGTCTTAACAACTTCTGGTTAACAGCAACATTTTGTTGTGAACCAGTCTTGTTCCATTGACTCTAATGTGATTGGGGTTTGGATATTGGCAGCAGTACGCTGCTTATCAAGAATATTTTTTGCAAGAAAGGGCCCAGCTACAGGCAAGTTTGTGAAGCTGCAGCAGGGAAAGCAGATCTGGAATGTGCATTCCCTGGCTGTAGCCCTGCAAACCTGCCTGTGTGTCTCAATGCTTTCTAAACCTGCCTTTGCACGGGCACTGAACAGGGGGCAAGGGACGGCAGGCTGTGGACAGAGCAGTAGTGGGAGGGGAGCTACAGCCCAGATGCTGGAGCTGCATGGTACCTCTCCCTGCGCGCTCCCAGCTGTGCCATGCCTGGGGCTGTACTCAGGGAAGGAAGGGCTGCCTGAGACATGCTGAGCCCAGAGCCCCAGAGAATGCAGGGAAAGGTACTGTGCACTCTGTTTACAGATCCCTCCTCACAGGCACGTTTGCAGAGCTGCAGCCAGGGAAGGTAAGTGCCAGCACTTCCTTCCCTCGCAGCAGCCTTGCAAACCTGCCTTCTGCTTATTGCAACTGCAGGATAATGGCAACTTTTTGCTGGCAACAGAGGGGTTGCTAATAAGTGGGATCTCCTGTACTTCCAAACACTTCCCTACCATCACTCTAACCCAGAGGGCTCCGTAACACTGCTGTAGCTGTGGCATCAGGAGGAGTGGAATCTCAGCGTCACAAGACCTGAATCCCAAGCAGCTTCCCAAAGCCCAGTTTTCAGCAGCAGACATGCCATCCCAGGAGGTCAATTTGCAGAGATGGTCCCAGCTCCCATGTCCAGCACTCACTGAATTTGAGGCGTGGTGCAGTGGTGTGGGGTTCTGGTCTGGTCCTTCAATTCCCTACTCTGCCACAGACTTCCTAGGTGCCCTTGGGCAAGTCATTTAGTTCTCCATCTGTATAGTGCTGGTAACAGCACTGCCCTATCTCATGGGGATGCTGTGGGGAGAACATAAGAACAGCCACACTGGGTCTGACCAATGGTCCATCTAGTGCAGTACCCTGTCTTCCGACAATGGCCAATGCCAGGTGCTTTAGAGGAAATGAATAGAAGAGACAATCAACAAGTGATGTATCCCTTGTCGTCCACTCATAGCTTCTGGCAGATATCCAGAGCACGGGGTGGCATCCCTGACCATCTTGGCTGATACTTGCATGAACTTAATCTAATTCTTTTTTGAGCCCCATTATAGCTTTGGCCTCCACAACATCCCCTGGTAACAAGTTCCACAGGTTGACTGTGCATTGTGTGAAGAAATACTTCCTTTGTTTGTTTTAAACCTGCTGCCTATTCATTTCATCAGATGACCTTGGTTCTTATGTTAGGTGAAGGAGTAATTAACACTTCTTTATTCACTTTCTCCACAGCATTCATGATTTTATGGACCTCTGTCATATCAGCCCCTTAGTCATCTCTTAGTCATCTCTTTTCCAAACTGAAAAGTCCCAGTCTTAATAATCTCTCCTCATATTGAAGCTGTTCCAGATTCTTAATCACATGCTTATCATTTTTGTTGCCATTCTCTGTACCTTTTCCAATTCTCTTTTTTTTTTTTTTTTTTTTTTGAGATGAGATGCAGTATTAAAGGTGTGGGCATAACGTGGGATATACATTAAAGATTGCAAAGCATTCTGATACTATGACAACAGGAGTCATAAGTACTTAAGACAGAAGGTATATGTTGCCCATTCCTGTAACACAGTGATTCTCAAAATTTTGTACTGGTGACCCCTTTCACATAGCAAGCTTCTGAGTGCAACACTTGCCCCTGGCCCCCCCCCCCGAATTAAAAACACCTTTTAATATATTTAACACTATTATAAATACTGGAGGCAAAGTGGGGTTTGCGGTGGAGGCTGACAGCTCACTCCCCCCCACATAATAACCTCACGACCCCCAGTTTGAGAACCCCGGCTGTAACACCACCTCTGCCCTAAAGAAAAGAAAGAAAAAAAAAAGGCTTCTAATTAGTAATGCTAGATTGGCCAGTGTTGCGAACTTATGATTTTATCATGAGTCTCATGTATTTGGTGTTTGTTTCTCTTAAGGGCCCATAGACACATGCAAACTGGAGAAGCTCAGCTTTCTTTTAAAAAGCAATTTCTATCCTCATGGTTGCAAACAAGCTTGAATATATGAACCCTAAAGGCTCAAAGACTAGAAAGCAAATCAAAGCTGTACTGCCTTATTTTTGGTTGGAACAATTTCTGTTCTAATGAGGTTTCTCATCCACGGCATACTGAAAAAGTAACTCAAATTTACACAATTATTAACACGTATCAATTCAAAACGTATTTAATTATTTAAATACAGACTATTCTTTATGTTAAATCTTCCAAATATAGAGGGCTCCAAGGCACTACAGTAATACTAATTAAAAAAAATAATCACTATCAAGTAGGGCTGTCAATTGCAGTTAATGCTTGCAATTAACACAGAAATTAACTAGATTACAATAGTCATGATTAATCACAGTTTTAATCGCACTGTTAAACAGTAATGGAATACCAATTGAAATGTATTATAAATATTTTTGGATGTTCAACATTTTCAAATATATTGATTTCAATTACAACACAAAATACAAAGTATACAGTGCTCACTTTATACTAATATTTTTACAAATATTTGCACTGTAAAAAGATAAACAAAAGAAATAGTATTTTTCAGTTCACCACATACAAGTCCACTCAGTCCTACTTCTTGTTCAGCCAACTGCTAAGACAAACTTGTTTGTTTACATTTGTGAGACATACTGCTGCCTGCTTTTTATTTACAATGTCACCTGGAAGTGAGAACAGGCGTTTGCACGGCACTGTTGTAGCTGGTGTTGCAAGGTATTTACGTGCCAAGTGTGCTAAACATTCATATGCCTATTCATGCTTCAACTTGTAGACTCTAAAGTTTTATGTTGCTTTGTTTTTGAGGGCAATTATGTAAAAAAAAAAAATAGTAATAATTCTACATTTATAAATTGCATTTTCATGACAAAGAGACTGTACTACAGTACTTGCATGAGTTGAACTGAAACATACTATGTCATTTTTACAGCGCCACTATTTGAATAAAAAATAATATAAAGTGAGCACTGTACACTGTGTATTGTGTGTTGTAATTGAAATCAATATATTTGAAAATATCAAAAATATTGATGTTTAAATTGGTATTCTATTATTGTTTAACAGTGAGATTAAAACTGATTAATCATGATTTTTTTAATCTTGCGATTAATTGCAATTTTTAAAAATGGTTTGACAGCCCTAATATAATGCGATCCTTTTGCCTTTTTTGAGACTCAAAGCTCCTCCAGGTTGAAGCATAAATTCATATGATAGCTAGGAAGGCTCGATTTTGCAGATGGATCTTTGATTTAGCTGAAATCCTTGTTAAAAAAAAACTCTTGTAGCCAGAAAGCTCCTTATTGGCAGCAGATCTGAGGATCCCTGAAGTAACAGGGTGGAACAAAATCTCTCAGTAAAGTGACTCTGGGATGTCTGTTTCAGACAGCAGACTATGAACCGCTTTTGTAAAGTTAAGAGGTTAGTTTTGAACTAGAAAGCCACACATGGCCTGGAAGCTAGTTAGCTGTCAGACCGCCTCTCTACCCATGCCAGATTGACACAGTTTCAGTCAGCAGGGGCACCTGAGCTAGAGCACAGCTGTTTCAAGAGAGAGGAAAGCTGGCAAGCTGTTCTCCATGAGGGTCCCTCAGCTCTGACACTCTCTCTCTCCCTGGGTCCAAAACAGTCCTAGTTTGCTGACCTTCAAGACATGCTACAAGATGTGAACTGTGAGTGACAGGGAGGGGGTCACACACAGATTTTGTACTGGTATAGCTATCAGTTAAGGAGCTGTTTTTTAACAAAATATTTATGCCAGTACAACCCCTAGGGTGGATGCAGTTATATCTGTGCAGAGTCAACTTAAGTCCAGAAGGAATCACCAGGTCATCTAGTCTGACATCCCATATATCCCAAGCCACCAGTACCACCCAACACCCGCACACTAAATCCAACAACTGAAATTAGACCAAAGTATTACAGTCCACAGAGGACTCTAAACCATTGTGTGCCACGGGCCAAGAATAGGTGGGACTGTGGTGCACCAATGCCTGAGGCCCCTGCAATGGCAGGGTACCAATTAAGTGAGATGCATCAAAATAATCCTGGCAAGTGACCCAAACCCCATGCTACTGGGGAAGGCCAAGAAACCTCAAGGTCACTGCCAATCTAACCTGGGGGGGCGGGATTTCTTCCTGACCTCACATATGGCGATCAGCTAGACCCTGAGCATGTGTCCAAGAACCAGTCGGGAATATTCTACCAATACAAGTCGTTTTATACTGGTATATACCAGCAGGTGAGTTGTACTGATTTATACTTGTACAGCTACAGCAGTACAACTTGTGGGTGTAGACAAGGCCTAATTGTATTTTCAAAATGTATTAGGGAAGGCCTACAGCAAAGTGAAACAGGAAGCAACTCAGGTACATCCTCCTCCCTCTGCAACTCTTTGCCTGGTCACTGGATAAATAGATGGCTTTGTCTACCTAGCATCTCTCCTGAGAACTCAAGTCAAACACTCAATGGTTAAAGAAAACAAACATCAGAAATATGTCCCCATATTCTTTGTATATCACCAACCCTTCTAGGACATGTAGCTGTCTCTCATTGGAGGAGTTAATGTCTCTCTTCTAATGTCCCCAGAACAGACGTGCTGGAACATAGGTGCCGCACCCTCTGGCTTGAAGTGGTTTCCCTCAGAGTTTTTACAGTTTGGTTCAATTGCTGTCAGCACCCTGTAGCCACGCCTGTAGCCTTTATTTTATTGCAAATGAATTTAGTAAAGTTGTATTACAACAACCCTCACTATACAAAGGGTTAACTGCCCCAGAAAGCTGTTTGGATATTAAAGGAACACAAGTGGTACCATAAAGAAGCCCTGCTGGTTTATCATCAGGTTAGCACAAGTGAGCCAGGGATTGGTTTTCAGGCCATCCAAACTTTGTGGGTCTCTCCTCTCAACCTTTTATGCAGCTGTGCAAATGGGCAAGTGTCAAAAACTGTAGACCACTTTAGGTGCATGCTAAATAAGTGTGGAAATTAAGATTTGCAGAGTGAGCAAGAGGTAACGTTTTCACTGGCGAAAGCTTTAAGTATTGCTGTCCAATTTGTTAGCACATGTTCTACCATGGTACTTTGCCAAGCTGACAGAAACAAACATAGCCAAACCAGGTCAGAGAATATCCTGTCCAAGAGAACCCATGCAGCAAAGCACTAGGCTAGAGGGCTACAAGACAAGGAATTCTTCAGTTCTCATGGCAGGTCTGACACTGACTCTCTCTGTGATCTTTGGCAACTCACCTAATCTCTGTGCCTTAGTTTCCCCATTGTGCTAAATGGGAATGATAGGGCTTCCTGACCTCCCAGATGTATGCGAAGATTAACTGGTTAGTATTTGACTGAACAGTGCTTTGAACAAGGGTAATTATTAAAATGTAGGTTTTGGAAACAATACACACGAGACCTGATTTTCATTTGAGCTGAGCATGTCTGGCTCCCATCTCCGATAATCAGGCCCAAGCAGTAAAAGGGGAAAAGGACAGATTGCTAATTTTCATTGGAGAGAGGGGAACAGGGGAAATTAAACTGGCACAGCGAAATTTGTTCTTATAACAAAAACCGCCCTTGGGTGCTTCCTTGTGTTTAAAGGGCTATTTTATAATCAACAATAGTTACAAATGTAATCCAGTGAGCCATCTTAATTGTTCTCCTACTGTCTCACAAGCACAGAATTTAAATCCAAAGACCATTTGTATTTATTTTACAAGAACAAATGCACTTTGTCAGTTTCATTTCCCCTGTTGGCGTAACCAGACCTGCTGTTCCGCTTATAAAGACAACCGGAATTAAGCAGAAATAAAACAACTTCTGAAGCCAGCCTGCATTAAGAGCTTGTCTACATTTGGAAATTTACCAAACTAGGGGCATGGCTACACTTGCAGATGTAGAGCGCTGTGAGTTAAACCCGCCTTCGGAGAGCGCAGTAGGGAAAGCGCTGCAGTCTGTCCACACTGACAGCTTCAAGCGCACTGGCGTGGCCACATTTGCGGCACTTGCAGTAGCACTGGGAGTGGTGCATTATGGGCAGCTATCCCAGCATACAAGTGACTGCAACATGCTTTTCAAATGTGGGATGTGGTGGAGTGCAACAGAGAGTGTGTTGTATGTGAGGGGAGAGAGACTGGGTTTTTGGGGGGCTGAGAGCATGTCAGCATGCTGTCTTATAAGTTCAGACAGCAGCAGACTGCCCTTCTCTGCCTCCCCCCAGCATTCCACAGTAATGGTTGCTTTGTCTCAGAGCAGATAAGCAGCCGGCTGTCAGAAACGGAGCTTTGAAAGGGCAGATCCACATTCCTGCAGTGATTCCAAACTATGACAAGAGTGGCCACCTGACTTAAGGGGATTATGGGATGTTTCCGGAGGCTGATCAAAGCGCAGTAATGCAACTTCCCATTCACACTGGTGCCGCAGCGCTCCAGCGGGGGTTCATCAAATGTTATTCCACTCACCGAGGTGGAGAACCAGGAGCGCTCTAGCTGCAGAGTCAGAGCGGTCTACGTGCCTTGCCAGGTGGACGGGGAGTGAGCTAGGAGGCCCAGGGCTGCTTTAATGCACTCTAACTCACAAGTGTAGCCAAGCTCTAGCTATTCTGTTATAACCGCCCCCTGAGAACACTCACTCCAGAATAAGAAAGCCTTTTTCTGATTTTGCTTAATCTACTACTGGAATAAGGATTGATCTACGATTAACATTTATACTGGCATAGCTACATTAGCCGGAGTAGTGAAAAACCCACATCCCTGACCAACATGCTATGCCAACAAACCTCCCAGTGTGTAGATGCAGCTATAGCGACACAAGAGTGCTTCTGCTGCTGAAGCTAGTCATTCGCAGCAGTGTAACTCAGGGGGAGCAGGGCAGCGGCCGCTCTCCCACTGAGCGCAAGTGGTGCCTTTTAAATTTCTTGGTGCATTTTTAGTTTTTACTCGCCTGGCGGCGCTCTGGGTCTTCGGCGGCATTTCGGCGGCGGGCCCTTCACTAGCTCCGAGCGTCTTCGGCGGCACCGACGGACCCGCCGCCGAAATGCCACCAAAGATCCGTGGAGCAAGTGAAGGTCCTGCCACCAAGGTGCCGCCGAAGACTTGGAGCGCCGCCCCATCAGTAAAAGCACCGCAGCGGGTGGTGCCTTTTTTTGGGATTGCTCCCCCTGTTCTCTCCGCCTGGCTACGCCACTTGTCATTCGTGAGGTGGTGCTCCTAGACCAGCAAAACTCCTCCTTCTGTCGGCGTACCCTGCATCTGCACTAGAGGGGCTATGTCCACAGATACTCAGTAGTGTAGACATAGCCTATACAGGGAGAGTTATACTGGAATAACTATTCCGGTACATTTTTAAGTGCAGACAAGCCCTTTCAGCACAGTGATGTGCAGGCCTCAGGATCTGTGAGGCCTTACATTCAGTACTGAGGGGAAGGAAGGAGGGGCACCCCTCGCTCCAGACCTGATGCTGGAAGGTGAAGTTAATTCCCTTGCTGGTCCTGTTACAGAGGAAGAGACTGGGCTCATGTTATGCTACTAGAAGAGGTGGCCAGGACTGTGATTTGTCAAGTCACGAAAGGCCCATGAGCCCACCAAACCAGAGGGCCTCAAGCAATCACTGGTGTTACGTGTGCCTGCGGGTAGGCCTAAACTCTGGAGATTATACTGGTCTAGCTAGGCCAGCATAAGCCCTAGTGTAGACACATCCCACATGAAGGGAAGGAGTTCTTTTTCCTTGGAAGAGGACCACCACCTCCCCAAGTGATGAAAGCTATGTTGACGGAAGCATTCTCCCATCAGCATAGCTACGTCTACCTGCGGATTAGGTCGGCATAGCTACTCTGGTCAGGAGTGTGGATTTTTCACATACCTGACCGATGTAGCTATGTCAACCTAACTTTCAACCTAACTTTCACCAAGGCTGGCCTTGGTGAAACAAGCAGCCTGGACCAATAATTCAGAGCAACTTTAACCCATCATGGTGGAAATGGAAGTTTAATTTTCAGAATGGCTCATAGAACATGTGGGAGCCCCTAGTCACTATCTGGATTGGAATAGATTTCCAAGGATAACAAGTGATGTCCATGACCCTAACTGCCCACGATCAAATCTCGTAAAAGGTGTATTCATACTTGACTGCCCTGAAAACCATAGCTCAAGAGGTATTTTGAATTCAGCTCAGACAGAAAGCCAACCTGAACACCCTTACTATTACCAGAAAAGGAACTGTAAATATCTTAAGACTTTTAGTGCTGGGGTCATGTGTCAGTCAACTGATACTGCAAAATTTTAAAAATACTGGTGGTTAGAAAGACATGATGGATATGCCATAGGAAACACCCTTCTTGGAGCTGTTTCCCAAATATATTTGCATTTGCGCTTCTTTGGTCATGTACAATCATACCGTGGCAAGTAGCGTGGTATAAATAACTGAACATGAAAGACACACACACACACAGAGTTGTAACTCATTTATGGAGGGGGACATTGTTTCCCCCCACCCCCTAATTCTGATCCTCAGAAAAACACAGGCTCTTCAGTGCCTTTTAGAGAACGGAGGATGAGATGGTGAAAACTATAACCAACAAAAACCATTGCATTTGATAGCAATTATAAACGTACATACCAGAAAACTTGTAACATGTTTTTAAAGGCATATATACAAAACGCAAATACACAGGGAAGGTAAAGAAAATAGAGTGGAGTATTACCTGACTCTAGGGAGTAAAAAATATTTGTTTGCAATAAGGATGTCCTAATGCATCCTGCCTAACTACTAGGAAGGGATTCTAGGAAAGCTGATCAATGGACTAACTTTTGAGACCATTTCAAAATCCATTTTAGGATTTCTTCACCTAAGTGTTTCAGAAATCTCTGCCTTCCCTAGCCCTATAAAAAAGCATGGAATAAGTAATACATATAGGATATATCCCTTCCGCAGCATGAACTTTGTGTGTATTTCATCTTAACAATCCATGGACATGGGTGAAACTGATCACTCTGCACTAATACTGTCATTTCCATTGGCTTCACCTCACAATCTGCACAATACCACTGACCTAATGGGAAAGGAATTATTAGGGACCTGTTGAGCAATTCTGAAGTATAAGACAAACAAGTTGCTCTAATCCCCGCCATTGTTAATTTCCTAGCATTTTGAAAGAGTTATTGAAAATCCCATTATGGAATCTGAACAACTGGCCTGTATCAAGATATTGGCATTTCTTTTCAGTGATTACTAATTCCTTTTGTGTTCATTGTCGTAACATTACATTAAATTGAATTCCTTGTATGAATATGGTCCCAGTACGTAATTCTATGAAAACTCAATTTTTTTAGCATAAGTTCATGTCCACTTTTTGAAAAGTTTATCTCTGCAGCTTCCCCAGGATGCAGCATGAACTCTGGGGCTATGCAATCACCAAAAAGTTCTGTTAGTTTATTTGAGACAGTGTTGAACTATTAAACTAATTAGGAGAACAGAGCCATGAGCCTGACAATAAAAAGCAATGAAAGCAGCACATTAGTTTCCATTATAAACATACTCCTCTTGGTGCAATAATATTTCCTCATTAAGAAATGTTGGAACCATCAGAACTGACTCAAGCAGTGTGGAGGTTGGTGTTGGGACTTTAAGAATAGAGTCGATAACGTTTTTCCAAATTGTTGTGGAAATGCGATGCATAGACAAGAAGGCAACCACAGCAAGCTCTTCTAGGCCCTGCTCTAGTAAATCATGTGTTTAAAATTCAATGCGTGAGTAGTCCCACTGAAGTCAATTAAGCATGTGCTTAACGTGCTAAACCGTACCAAGGACTTAAATAAAATGAGGAAATGTTGGTACACTTTAAAAGAAAACTCAGCTGCAATGAAAGCGATAATTCCCACATCTCATTACAAAGAAGAGTAAATCACTAAATGTCTTTTTGATAGCACTCAGTAGCTAATCCATAGTGAATAATATACTCGACAAAATTTAGCCTATTTTTTCTTATTGGGGAACCCATTGACGCAGGCTGTTTTTCTTGACTTTATTCATTATTCAATTTTATCTATTTTTTTTTTCAATTTTATTTTTTCCTGTCTATGGATTGATTGTCAAAAGTTCTCTATGGTGCATATTACTCCATATTTGAAATTTAAGCACGTTTGGTTAGCTGTTATTGGTCAAAAGTCATGTGGCATTATTACCAATACCAAGTTAGAGTCAGATGCAATGATTGTGTCTCACTCGGTTGCCTTTTTTCCCCTGCATATGCAGCATATGTGAAAGAGAGGGCCTATATCTGGTGTTAGAAATGCAAATCTGATCTTTCCTATTAGCAGAAAATACTGGATGTTGACAAGCCACAAAGCTGTTATAAGGCAAGTTCTCTACTTTAAAACTATCTTATGAGTTACTGGGTCAATTATTAAATAAACCTTTTTTTTTTTTTTAAATTGAGAGAGTTTCATTCTGATTTATGGTCAGGCTAGGTGACATCACTCTGGCAGTGTAAAGAAACATTAAAGAGCTGTAAATGCACTTTCCATCTACTTCAAAGCTCCTTCTTATTGCCAGAATACTATACAGAGGACTTTTTATGTCCATGACAATCAGGCCCACAGAGTTTTACTTAGACCATCTTTGACACATTCCAGTTTCTCATAGTTAAAAATGAGAAACCAATTCTGTCAGTCCTCACGGCATCCTCAGGCCTGCTGAGAAGTACTGCTAAAATGGACATCCTCACTGAAAAATGTCATTCATGGGACGGCTGTCCTGACACAGGGACAAACATTTCTAACAATACTTTGAAAATGCCTTTTATATAATTCTTATTTAGTAAACGTTGTTTGAGCTACCTGAGCATTTACAACTAACCCCTGTAGTTCCTCTTTAGAAAACCCACATTCAAATTCCACAGTTAGATTTAAAAAAAATCACTCCCATTTTACTTCCACATCAGCTTGACCCATAAAAGGAGCTATAATCTATGCACCATTTTTTCATATCAAACATTTGTATTAATAATACGATGAACTACCACTGCGTATGGTCAGATTTTAGAGTACCATGCTTGTCTAAGCCTCTCTCATTAATGTCATGATGCACAAAGAACATCCATCTAAGTGAACAACTAAATGGAGAGGTTAATTTGTCCTATTCTAGAATGAATTTAAATGGCTTCATTCAATAACTTTTTTTTTTCATTACTATGATCCCTGCATTTATAAGGTGCCCATTACTCAGGGGCGGCTCTATGTATTTTGCTGCCCCAAGCATGGCAGTGAGGTGGCTTTCGGTGGCATGCCTGTGGGAAGTCCGCTGGTAACGCGGATTTGGTGGCATGCCTGCGAGAGGTCCGCCGGTCCCGTGCCTTCGGCGTACCTGCCGCCGAATTGCTACCGAAACCGCAGGACTTGGGACCTCCTGCCGGCATGCCGCCGAAGGCAGCCTGACTGCCGCTCTCATGGCGACCGGCACACCCCCATCATCTTGCTACTCCAGGTACACACTTGGTGTGCTGGTGCCTGGAGCCGCCCCTGCCATTACTGCAGATACAAACATCTAACTGAATTTACATTTGTTTACTTTGCTGCCCTGAGAATTATAAAGAAGAGCTGTTTGGGATTTTAAAAAACAAACCTACTTGCTGTTCCCCATGCAAACATGGTTGGAGTTGTGATTTGAATTAATATACACAACAAGTAACAGATGCTTTCCTTCATAAATCTGGCTTTACTTCTTATTTTGCAGAGTTGCAAGTTTCTGATTAAGCCTCTTCTTGTCAGATAGGAATGTCAACTTTTATCCAGTAAAACTGGCATAAATTGGCTTGTTTGCTAACATTTCAAATGCCTGCATACTGTCATCCCATTAATCCCCCACCCCCTTTCCTATACAAGGGCATGGCTACACTTACATTTTTGCAGCGCTGGTAGTTACAGCTGTGGTCGTACAGCTGTGTAGGGCCAGCGCTGCAGTGTGTCCACACTGACAGCGACCAGCGCTGCAGTGTG
>NC_133774.1:124161170-124243783 GCF_003597395.2 Chelonoidis abingdonii
TGCAGCGCTGTAACCCCCTCACCAGCGCTGCAACTTGCAAGTGTAGCCAAGCCCCCCTATACAAGTTTCTGTGCACGCATAGCCCCCCTCCCCAATGCACTCTATTATGATATCCCTCTAATGCATATAAAGCCAGCATGAGAGCGCTCTGTTTTTGACTCTAGGCTTCTCTTTGGCCATGGCTACACTGGCGCTTTACAAAGCTGCAACTTTCTCGCTCAGCTTTGTAAAGCGCCCCCCTGAGCGCTGCAAGATACAGCGCTGTAAAGCGGCAGTGTAAACAGTGCAGCAGTGCTGGCAGCATGGCTCCCAGCGCTGCAAGCTAAACCCCATGAGGATGTGGAGTACGTGCAGCGCTGGGAGAGCTGGCACTGCGACCACACTCACACTTCAAAGCATTGCCGTGGCAGCACTCCCGCGGTGCAGCGCTTTGAAGTTTCGAGTGTAGCCATACCCTTTGACTGCACAATGGGGCTGTCGTTACCCTAGCACTTAAACATGCAGTGCTGGAGCCATTTCTACAGCCTTCATCCAGAGCATTTCCTAGGTGTTTAATTTAGAAGCAACTTGGGCCACGCTCCTGAAGGAGAAAGGAAACACTTCAAGCTCAGACAGGGCCACAGCATATTTTCTTACCCAGATCTGTTCCTGCTAACAGTAACTGAAGTTAGTGATAGAGTACAACACTTCATAGCCTCCATGCTTAATCAGTCCTGGAATAGACTGGCACCTTTCCAGCTACAGAGCGGGAGCAGAGAGCAGCCTAGAATCAGAGATGCTGGAACTAGGGGTGCTGGGGGTGCCACAGCATTATGCACAGGGTTTACTGTTTGGTTCAATGGCTCTCAGTACCCTGCCTAGAATTGTGCTGAGGCTAGGGTGACCAGATGTCCCAATTTTATAGGGACAGTCCCGATATTTGTGGCTTTTTCTTATTTAGGTGCCTATCCCCCCCCTCCCAATTTTTCACACTTGCTATCTGGTCACTCTAGCTGAGGTGACCACACTCCATTTACTCCAGGCCTGCCCGCCTTAGGAAGAACACACAGGGTTTTGTTACACTCTCAGCACAGGTGCCAAAGAGGACTAGATGAATCCACTGAGATGCCCAGCTGTGCTCCTCACCTTCCACACTAGACATTCACAAAACGCAGCTCCACCCCATCCTTTCAAAGGCAACAGCAGGACTGTTCACCTGGGTAGCCCTGAGTACAGCAGCTGCTCCACAGGGGTCAGCAACCCTTTTTTTTGCTCAAGAGCCACTAACAAAATACTTAAGAAACTGGAGCAGTATCTTTTTGCCGCTGACAGCCCTTGGAATGATTTCTCAGACACACGCGTTCTCCTCTCAGACTTTTTCTGTTCATTCCCCCAGCCCCATGCAAGTCTTTTTATGCTGGATTTCTCTTTATTTCTACTACTTCTTCCACCCCTGGTTGCCCACTTCACCCAAGGAGCCAGGCCGCACAAGTGCACGGGATAGTGTACCAGCTCTTGTGATTGCTTCCCAGGTCTCACAATATTTGGTGTTTTATCTGGGGCAAGCCACACAGATTTACACCAGCTGAGAAGATTCATTGTTCCCATTCTGGGTGCGCTGGCTTCTATTCAGGGTCTCTGAACAGATTTCAGCCAGTTCAGCAGTGCGCAGCATTGAAACACTAATCATAACCCAGCTCAGCATTCCTCTTTGTTTTACACCTTTCAGTGTCAGGCTACACGACCCAGTGCATCGTCACCTCTCCTGGCAAACATCAGGAGAGAGCATTTATTTTCCTCTGCAGTCTCACGTTACAGCAACAGCTATCAAGCCACGGCATTTTATTTCTTTGACCCAACTGCCTTGCAAATTAAGGCCCTAACCAGGGCAGGACTGCGGGGATTTGAGAGAGATTTCCCTGAGATTTCGATAAACTGTCTGATTTACTTGCAGCCCTCTGTAGGGGGCAGTGCAGAGCTGACTGCCATGTGAGGAGCTCTGGGGGCACAATCTCTGCCCAGACTGCGGTCGGGCCAATATGGAAGAGAGGTGTCAGGATCTATGGTGCTACCTCATCCCTGCCATCTTGGGAGTCCACAGCACCCCAGGGATGCACAGAGGGAACAGTCCTGAGCTCCCCCAGTTGTTCCTTATGCTCAGGGGAGACTGTCCGCTTGCTGGCCCTTTGCCTCAGACAGGTAGCAGTTAACCTGACTTTAGATCTGGGTATGCAGCTTGGCTCAGAATCTCTTTCTAACCCGCATTCACACATGGTTAACGTAACCATCTGCACAAAGGCAGCTGGAAGAGCATGCGACGAAAGAACAGAGTCTGGAGAGAACAATGACAGCAGATTTTAAGCACCTCAGCAGCATATCCATACTTCTTATTCAAACAGGTGACAGACACAACAACACTTTGCACCTCTAAAGACCCGCCACATAAGGATCTCAAAGCACATTTGCATTAACCAACCCTCACAGCACCCCAGATATGGTCTCCATTTTACAAAGAAGTCAGAGTCAATATATTCTAAAAGCATCCTCTAATTTTGGGTGCTTGACCTCCCACTGATTTCAACTGCTGGTACGGCTGCTCAATCCCTCTGAAAACCAGGCCCCATGGGCCTGCCAGAAACCGAGGCACCCAAAAGTAGTGGCCACTTGAAAACATGAGCATAAGTGACTTGGCAAAGGTCATACAGGAAATCAGAGGCAGACCCAGGAACAGAATTTAGCTCTCTTGATGCCCAGGTCCTGTGCTTTAGACACAAGATCTTTTAGAAAGACTGTCTCTCTCTTGCAAAGAATGCAATGTAAAATGTGCTCAAAGTTTCGTGCCCAAACTGTAGACCTGTTGTTATGGGCTACCTGCAAAAGGACTCCCTCTGCAGTTCACACTGATCCTAGTTCTGTCTGCAATTCACGTTCAGTAAGATGGATTCGGAAATGTAACCTCTGCCCCGATTGCTTGGGGGACAAAAAAAAATGTTGGCCTGGTAAGTTCTCAATATTGCAGAAAAGTGAACCTCTGACTAACTCAATGGTAGGAGCTTGCTGGATGAAGTGAGAGAAAGGGAAGGCCCAGAGGTTTCTCCTGCCCCAAATTCCTCTTTCGTTTCACAGTATGTGAGCAGTTTGTGTGAAACCTCTCAGAGTATCAACTCTTCCTCTTTCCCTGATGCAGTCACAAAGAGGACTGAGATATCACTACAGAATTAATTCTGGGGAAGGGGAATGGTGAGCAGGGGTAGAGATAGAGTAAAACTGAGCCTTGGAAACCTCTGGATTATAATCTGTAATCATGGCCAAATGAAATACAGTATGAAGAAAAAAAGAAACAGAGAAAGCACACTGCCGTAAATAAAAGGACATGATCGGACTTTACTCATGTCGACATTAAAGCATTCATATATCTTTTCCCCCAATCATTTATTTGCAGATGATTCCAGTTTTCTTAGAGACCCACGCTGGGGAAGTGTAAGGATCTTTTGAGCCACTCCAAGAGCTTCAGACGTTGACTGCACCCGAAGCTGGCTAGGGCCTATTCTGCTATCTGGGGTCACAGGCGAAGCATGAGATGAGTTGCACCGCTCGACTTGAGTTGGGCTCTGACTTCCCAAAGGGGGTGTTGAGCTGCCCAGCATGGGTCATGGCTCACCCCCAGCCCTCTCCTGTCCCTTGCGGGAGGTAGGAGATCTTCCCCACCCAGTTTTTTTGGGCTTCTTCCCCAGAGCCATGGAGGGGGACAGGTGCTGGCTCATGGATGGCACCAGTGGAACACTGCGCATGGAGGCCGTGTGCTTGGTGCGGAGTCAGTGCTGGAGTGAGTCCCGACTCCATTAGAAGCACTTCCATACGGATATCGCACTCCTGCTTCGTCCTAGGATTAAAGGACTTGCAGATATGGCACTTGTCACCTATGTGCCCTTCACCTAAGCACCTTAAGCAGCTGGTATGTGGATCGTTGATGGGCATAGGCCATTTACAGCGATCGCAGGGCTCAAAGCCTGGGGACCAGGGCATGCCCCGTTCCCTCGCTGAGTGCCATTTGGGACTAATGAAAAGTTGAGAACCACTACTAAGTGTAACTAAGAAACCACTAACTATATACAACTATATTACAGGTTTTCATAGTTCACAAGAACAAAAAACGAAAGAACGCTAGCCAAAACAGCAGATGTTCCAGCACCGTCACTGGCAGCAAGAAGGAACTGAGGGTGGGGCCCCGCTCCAGCGGTCGCCAGAGCTGGTCCCCTACGGATACTGCTGAGGGCAAAACTTCTGCCCTCGGTGCATTTGGCCAGCACACACACCTACTATGGAATGGACATGAGCAAGCACGCGAAGAACAAAAGGCATCACCTCATCCATCTTGTCTCTCTAGTATCCTGGGACCAACATGGCTAAAACTGGCTCCAACTTTTTGGAACACAAGCCAGGCTAAGGGCATGTGAACAGTAAAATGCAGTGGTGCTCCTGAGCAGTTTTTCATAAGAATGAAGGACCTGATGATAGCCATATGAGCACTCAAATATAGCACTTTGGCAGAGTATTGTGAGCTCTCTACTCAGTCCCTGTCTGCGCAGGGTAGGGTGACCGGACAGCAAGTGTGAAAAACTGGGACGGGGGTGAGGGGGTAATTAGAACCTATATAAGAAAAAGACCCAAAAATCAGGAGTGTCCCTATAAAATCGGGACATCTGGTCACCCTAGCACAGGGATACTCACTCCTTCTCTCTGGGGTTGTTATAGCAGAGGGATAAGGTACTTTGGGTACTGAAGCAAACCCAGAGTGGGCATTTTTAAGGTGTGTGTGTGGGGAGGCGGTTTGGTGTTGGTGGTTCTGAATCTACTTGTCAATCAGAGCAGTGTTATCCTTTCACCTTCTCTCCACGGATAGAGACCCAAAGTTCCCTCCTCATTTATCAACCTAACTTAGGGTTTTATACTGCTGTTTATCCCTGTCGTGTCTTAGTGACTCTCATGTAAAATTAATAGCAACAGTGAAATCCACCGTGGACTTCATGGAGTCTCTTGGTCCTTTCTCCCTTTGGGGGTCAAAACTCTGCGTGGGGGAGATTTTTTGTTTTTGACTTTTTTTAAAGACTATTAATTTCCTTTTTCCTCATTTGATTGGTAGATAAGAATTTCAGAGTAGAACAGGGTTATGGAATCACTGTAAATATGCCGAAATTGTAATAAATGTTATTTAGACTGTAAGCTCTTTGGAGCTGAAGCAGTCTTTCTGTTAGGTGTTTGTACAATGCATAGTACAATGGGGTCCTGAGGCTCCCCGTACAAGTGGATAAACTTTCTTTTTTTTACCTTCTTTAAGATTTTCTGAGAAACAATCAGAGCTAACAATTTCCCAGACAACCAGTGTGAGTGATCTGAGGCTTAGATGTATGGTAGAATCGCAGAGTTAGGAATACCAGAGTTACAAACTGACCAGTCAACCACACTTCGAAAGTACATAGTTAGGCAACAGAGGCATCCCACCCCCCAAAAAAGCAAATACTGTACAGTACTGTGTTAAACATAAACTACTAAAAAAAAAAAAAAAAGGTAGCATTTTCTTTTGTATGGTAAAGTTTCAAAGCTGTATTAAGTCAATGTTCAGTTGTAAACTTTGGAAAGAACCACCATAGCATTTTGTTTAGAGTTACAAACGTTTCAGAGTTATGAACAACCTCTATTCCCGAGGTATTCGTAACTCTGAAGTTCTACTGTAGTGAAATTACTCCTTGGAATCCCCCCTTTGGAATTTCTCCTTCTTAGCTTAGGCTCCAGTTCTGCAGTACTTATAAGCACACATCTAACTTTACTCATATGAGCAGCCCCATTGACTCTCTGATTTTGCTTTGTTTAAGAACCCAGAAGATGCCAGGGAAGTCCTACTTTATTTTCCACTTCCTCAGGATTCTGAAGAGATCTTCAAGCTGATTTTCTAGAATGAAAGGGCCAATTAGAAAAAAAAGGTTAACAAAGGGGGAAACCCAGTTTACTAAATTCTCTGACCAGATGATACAGAAAAGGACTTTTGTGATCAGGGCAAGTGCATATTTTATTCCTCTTAACACACAGCACAACTCATGTAATGGCAAACACCAGAGTGGCATGCAGTCCATGAACTGTATATTATTTATTGAATTGCTTGAAGATTAAAGAATAGATTCAAAATAAGCTGAGGAGTTAAAGTATTCATAGGCTAACTCAGGGGTCAGCAACCTTTTAGAAGTCGTGTGCCAATTCTTCATTTATTCACTCTAAGGTTTCGCGTGCCGGTAATACATTTAAAATTTTTTAGAAGGTCTCTTTCTCTAGGTCTATAATATATAACTAAACTATTGTTGTATGTAAAGTAAATAAGATTTTCAAAATGTTTAAGAAGCTTCATTTAAAATTAAATTAAAAGGCAGAGCCCCCCGTGACCAGTGGCCAGGACCGAGGCAGCGTGAATGCCGCTGAAAATCACCTCGCGTGCCACCTTCGGCATTCGTGCCATAAGTTGCCTATCCCTGAGCTAACTCATACAATAAAAACAATTTTTGTGCATCCTTATGATTTATATCTTGCAAAACCAATTATGTGAGATCTTTGGGTTATAAATAAACCTCAGCTAAGAAGAAATTAACATTTTTTACATTTTTAGCTTAATGCACTACATTTTTTGGCAGAACAAACAAAAACATCAGGCGTAAACCATGTCTCATTTTCAACAAACAAGAAGCCAGTAAAAAAAAAACTCCAAAAAAGGAAGTCTCCTAATCCACAAGTGCAAAGAGCCAAAACAGGCTCTAATTCTCTCCACTCAGTATAATAGGAAAGGAAACCAGGCCATCAGAAAATTTACATGCTCATGTATCAGAGGGGTAGCCGTGTTAGTCTGGATCTGTAAAAGCAGCAGAGAATCCTGTGGCACCTTATAGACTAACAGTGAAGTGGGTATTCACCCACGAAAGCTCACGCTCCAAAACGTCTGTTAGTCTACAAGGTGCCACAGGATTCTCTGCTGCTTTTACATGCTCATGTAATTATGGGGTGGTTCATTGAGCACTGAGGTCCTGCCCTCAGGTATTTAAGCTCAATCTAAACAAAGAAACCTTTCCACCCTTTTCACAAAACTAAATTCTCACCCACAAGTTAATTAGAAACTATATTTTTGTAACGGAGAGTAGAGCTTGATTGGTAAAATATACAAAAGAATCCTTTAGGACATTTTGGTACCTTCGAAAAAAATTCCATTGGAAACATTAACTAACTGAATAATTGGATTTACCTATAAATAACAGACACAGTGAGTATCTCTCATTACATCATCAAGTGAAACAAATGGAATCGTATTAGTATGTCTAGTGCTGAAAAGCAAATCAAATTAAATTTATGATTATAGCACCATTCTGAAATCGTCATGAAAGTGTACCAGCCCAGGCAGAAGTGTTTAACCAGCCCTATGATTATAAGGATAAAAATGCATGATACTTAATCTACTCATTAACAAAGTTACTTGTCCTAGGCACAAGGATTTTTTTCAAGGCTGCCTCTCCTTCCAAAGTTGCTTTGCCATCTATACCTGGGACGTTAGAAAGTAGCTTCTCTCTAGGAATAGTGATCCGTAACCAGTATACTGACCACAGTACTAGGGAAGAGAAAGGGAAAGCTTTGGACAAACCCCTAGTCTTAGAAAAAGGATCATCTGTTTTTAGAAGCTCAAGCAAAGTACACAGGGGAGCCCTTAAGCTAACATTTTAAAACCTGCATGACCAAAGTTAGGCGTCTAAAAAAAAAAAAAAAACAACAACAAACTAAATATGGATTTAAGTGACCTGATTTTGGGTAGGCATTGAAGCACCCCCACTAACTTGCAGGGGAGCAGCTGGGTTCTCAGCACTTCTGACAATCAGGCTAATTCTTTAGAAATGGAGTTAGGGGCTTAGGGCTGGTCTACACTACGGGGTAAAATTGATTTTAGATAACGCAATTTCAGCTATGTGAATAACGTAGCTGAAGTCGAATATCTAAAATCGATTTACTCACCCATCCTCACCGCACGGGATCGATGTCCATGGCTCGCCATGTCGATTCCGGAACTCCATTGGGGTTGGTGGAGTTCCGGAATCGATATAAGCGCGCTCAGGGATCAATATATCCTGTCTAGATTAGACGCGATATATCGATCCCCGAGCAATCGATTTTAATGCGCCGATACAGCGCGTAGTCTAGACGTGGCCTTAGTTTGGGGCACTGCGGTTTAAAAGTTTTGTCCTCAATTTTCAGCTCTCTCATCCAAAGGAAAAAGATTATAATGTGTTTGTGCATGTCCACTGAAAGAGTGAGTCAGAATTAACAATGCTAACTTCTAACTTCCCAGATCCTCCAAGGAAAGCTGTTATACAATGTAGAGGATTAACACCACCTGAACATTAATGCTGCATAGATAATTAATTAGTGTGGTGACAGCCTATGTTCAAATACACAGTACCTGGGTACAACATTCCAGAGCTGACATCTCAGTGAGCTGGGGACAAACATCACTGTGTCCAGCATATGGAAAGAAGTCAAGGTGCAGAATGAGAAGGCTCCATGAACTTGTTACAATGCAGAAGCTGTCTGGTTGTTTAGTAAAAGCATACCCGAGATGTATTATCACTGCCATCAATGCACATGTGTTTCACAGCATCCAGGAATGTTTGGCTTGGCCTTCTAAAAGCCAGAGTTTTTGTATAAAACATCTCTGGAATGAAATTAACACTATTGTCTGATAATCTTCACTTCCAGAAACGTAACCTGACAGAGCTTTTCTGCACAGAGTGTAGCTAAAGCAGAAATCTACCCAAAGGCAATATATGTCTTCAATTAGGCAATTGCTTCTTTGTGAAGGCTTTGACCACAGACTAAACAATAACATGGCTAAGGTGCTTACTGGCCATTTAGCCCTGACATCTTCTTTTCTTATCAATTAGGGTGATCTTAAATGGGATTAGGAAGACAGCATGACTTTATGAGGTGATGCTGCAGCCAGCTAGTGCAGAAACACTGCAGAAACCTAGGGATAAATCAAAGCACATGGTCTTCACTGCAGAGTTAGGCTGGGCTCTTACCCCCCATCCTATCCACACACGAAAACCTCTCACATGCATTTGGTGGTACTTTCAACCCAGGCTAGGTGGTGTGTATTAGTTACAGCCCAGGTTCCACTTTCACTAGGGCTGGTAACCTGCCCACTTTGGAGTAAAGCCGCAGGCTGAACTATTTGAGTGCTGTTAGTCCTCCAATGCTTTCCCCTGTGTGCCCAGAAGGACAGACACATTCTCCCAGAATTCAGTGGGAAAGATTCATAGAGCAGCTGAGCCTACTGCAGCCCAAAAAGTTATGGGATATTGCCCCAGAAGTCTTACTGACACACGAGTGAGTGTAGCACCCATTAGGGCCCAGTAACTTGGCCATAGCTTTGCCATGTGGCTGTTCACACCTGGGCTACGCTATCCCAGGTGCTGATCACCCAGGCTAACTGCAGCGAAGACAAACCTTTTAAAGGCTATTTTATCAGTACTCCCAGACTTCTGCTTGAGAATGGATTACAGTGTGACAGATTATGATGGTGGTTCTCTAAAAGCTACAGGAATATAACATACACCACTGTTAGGGGACCCCATTTACAACACACGTGTCCCCCACACAGTTCCATTTTGTAGTGTAGACTAGCCCTTAAGCATGTCCCCAAATGTGCAAAACCTTTGTATTGTCTATTAGCTGGGCATCCCTCCTGAAGGACTACACCATGCAGTGATTTGGGGTTTGGTCTGACCCACTGATAAAATCTGGATCAAAAACACCAGGTTTGGTGTTTCAGTGGTATGAAGTGTTAGGAAGCAGTGGTGCCCAAACCAAAACCTAACATTCACCAGAGCATTAAACAGTTCTCTAGGAAAACCTCCGGCTAACACTTTCCCAAGCAAGCAGAGTCTTGAGGAGATGTTGAGTGTTTTATTCCTTAGCTGGCTTGCACGTGCAGTGTCATTGGCTGCAATCTCTAATCAGCAGATATGGGGCACACATGTTACCCCTGATCAGAGGAGGAACAGAGTGAGTTCCAATAGCCCATATTACACAAACCCCTTCCCTACTCTGGAAATGATTCTCCGTTCACAGAGGATGAGTCTGTCAGCATCTCTGCTTCATGCACACTGCTGACATTAGGGCAGATTTTGTACCATGGTGGGTTCCACCCGCTCCCCCCCCCAATCTTAATTAAATCTGAACTGCCCAGGAAAGACCAAATTCATCTTACGCCCGTCCTTATCGCCCATTTTATGAACTAGACCACAATTTTACTACATGAGCAGTTAAAGAAGAAACAAAAAGAAAAGGTAAAAACCTGCAGATAATTTCAATGGTAGATTAAGTTCAAGGTCAAATGGATCTAATAGCTTAGGCTACGCATTCCAGAGGGCCTCCATATTTTTTAATAAATCCCCTCCACCAACACATATACATCCAAATTAGTTTAAGGCTCTGACTTCTTCTTCTTTTTTTTTTTTTTTTTGGTCAATGAGGGACACATCGCCCTTAGGTCCACCCCTGTGCCGTATATTTTTAGAGACACAGTACAGCTGCATAGCACTCGGTAAGTACTGTGGTACAAACGCGAGCCTTGCCCTGGAAGCAAACAGTTTGTTCTGACAGGTTTTGTATGTTTATTTGATCACTGTTCATTTTCAGAGCACAATGAAAGAAACAAACCTAGGCGTGTTGCTGAAAGGGGCTTGTAGTTCCATTGCTTCCAGTGCAGCTCAGTACAACTGTAACAAGAACATGATTCCATCAAAAATGGCATTTGAGGGGGCTCTTGGCACCCTACACACAATCAGAGTGAAAGCAAAACTGCCACTGACTTGAATGCGAGTGTCACATAGATTACAAGCTGTGGGAGGTAGCAGAGAGGGGCTAAATCTACACGGAGGTTAGTCCTAACATTTCCAACCATTGAATCTCTGCCAGCCAGAGTGATGGTAGAAGCTCTAGTGTAGACAAAGGCCTCCTGAATAGGACAATCTGGTGATGTGCACCAACAGAACTATCCAATGAGGTGACTGATTCCACTCCCCAAAGGAGTTTCTCTCTGCAGTATCTAGCCGAGTGGAGACAGGGTGGCAGAGGGGAACAGGAGGTTACTTTTAATTACATATTTTACTATGGCTTCATTTGGATGCTCAGTCTGTTCCCTGTTTATTGTTATTTTTTGCAATGGCTTTTCCTCCAACTTTTATGGCAAATGACATTTGACTTCATGTCTGAAGTAGGAAGCACCAATCTGATAAGTCGTGCGCTTACTGTATGTTCCTAGAGCATAGGGTAAGCAAGGATCTCTTGGTGGGGACTTGGCATGAATTGCACTTAGATAGAAGTTACCCCTAAACTGTGCCCAGAAGGAAATAATGACAGCATTGTCTGCCCTCATCCTGTTCCACACTTCAACGACACCCGCTAGGAAGGTTACATATAGATCCCTTTTTAAAAATAAGCAGCGTCAGCCTGAGAAGGGGCACTTTGATTTTAAAAGCGATTGAATGAGGGAGGCTCCTTGAAGGCCAAATTAAAATACATAATTATAATGTTATTGGAAATATTAATTCTTGTCTTTTTGGCTGTTGAAATCTGAAAGGAGTTCTCACATGTTATTACTTTTGAAGCTGCAAACGTGGTTTAAGGTGCATTTGACCCACAATGCATTTAAGGATTTTAACACTTCAAGTAGCCAGATTTTTACAAAATAGTTTGATGGGTACATCTGCCAGCTGTCAATGAGAACTTCCTGCTCTGAACTTTCTTCCTCTGCTTGTTTCCACGTCATCCATCCAAGTCCCTGGAGAGCAACAATTCAACTCCCATCTCTGCAAACCTCTTCTCTACTTCAGAGAATGAATAACTACACTCCTAATTATGTTGCTCTGCCTAATTCAGCACCTAATACGTGGATTACAGGGGATGAGTTAGAACATACTTCAAAGTGGAATAATCGGTTTCAGCATTAGCTGTACTAAAATTTCAATCTACCTTAACTTGAAAGGAGGTTAATGACAACTGTTCACATCAAAATAACTAACTACCCGAGCCATTTTTAAGGTGAATACAGTATAATCAGTTAATTAATCTAACAGTAAACAAGCAAGGACTAAGAAGGGAGCTATTCTGTTTTAGTGCTACCGTGGTAGTATTTTTGAACCAATTGATAGAGCCTCTAAGGAACTTGTTAACCAGGCTCCAGGGAATATGGCTGGATTAGATGGCAATTGTTGGGATTCAGTGACACTAGAGGTCAAATGAAAGACATTGACTAGCTGCAGAAAGATTGTGTTAAAAACATTTTATGGAGGTATGAAAGTATGATACCTAAACTATGTACCTGATGCACAATACGCAGAACACATGGTTATTTTGACTGCATAACACTCAAGCGTATGGCACTTGAGAGATCTAAATCTGTAGGCTCATTTTATCAACCTTCCACTCCTCCAATAGATTTACTCCTTCCCCCCTTCAACTGATTCCACAGGATACTGACTACACAATATAAATGAAGGGGAAGGACTAAAGAACTAATCCCAGATAATAGAGAGAACATTAATCAATGAAAATTGACGTGTTACAATACATCTACTTTAAATGTCAAAATCCCTCAAAGAAATACCAAAGACAATAATTTACTAGCTATTAAAAACAAAGCAAGAGAGCAACAGAATTGCAGGCACCTTACTTAGAAAAAGTAGAGAAAACAACAAAATGGTAAAGGCATAAAAAATGACAAAATTGAAAGAAGATAGCACAGGTCATAAAAGAGTGAGCACAATAAACTAAAAGTTTAAGTGAAATGATTGGTCCTCTTCATTCTCACAGGAAGCTGGGTCTGTTTGAATCCTGGGAAGGGATCACCATAGCCCCATCCAAACTAAAGCCCTGCCCCCTCAACTGAGGGAAGAGACCATAAAGCTCAAAAACACTGAGTACAAAGGACAATAAATAAAACGATTGTGACAGGAGTAGAGAGTTTTCATTTTGGTGAACTGAAGTGTTCCTCTTAATACAGCAGCATTGTCCAGCCCAAGTGCTCAAAAATCACAAGTCCAAAGCCCCAACACATCATGAAACTGGCTTAAAAGTCATGAGACTTTTTAAAAAATAAACATGGGATTTTTTCTTTTATTTCTGATCCTTTAGAAATACTAGTCACGTCACATTTTCAAGCTTTTCTCCACAACCACAAAGGCAAGACACTTACATTTTGTTTTGTTTTTTAAAGGAAAGCTGAAATTTTCATGTAATTCCTTGACTTCTTAAAGCTGAGAATTTATGGAAAAAATATTAAATATTGCAAGAGTCATGATAGCAGCTTTTAAGAGAAGGATGAACTCATCTCTGGCCTGATCCAAAGCCCACTGAAGTCAACGGGAGTCTTCCACTCACTTCAAAAGGCTTCTGATCAGGCTGCTAGAGCATGATATTCAATGGAGGATAGCTTCACTAGGATTTTTATTTTGTTTGTAATTATTGGTACATAGAATAATTTCTTGTCTGGAATCCATTACAATTCTAGAACACTGATTATTCTTCTCTGTGTAGGGATATTTATTTGGTAACAAGTGATCTTAGAGACTTACATCAGATATTTACTAGATTTACTAGAAATTTACGTCAGATATTATTTAAGAGTCTCTTTTCTGAAAAACATAAGGAAACTGTTTTGCTCTGTACTATGAAGAGAACGAATCAGTTAATTTGGTGGCCAAAATTTTATGGGAATTATTTACAATCTATGTAAGAGGAATTTCAATTGCACATGACAATGTCCTTAACTATAACACTTCAGTTACAGCTAAAATCTGAGATGAAGCTATTAGAAATTGATTATCTGAATTTAGTCACAATAGAAGTGTTCTTTCAGAATTCGCCAATACCAAGTCATCTGATAATGTACTAAAAATCTGGAGATGCTATAGGGAGCAATTATTATGTAAAAGGGAACAAACCAGGCTGACCACTATCCTGATCTAAATACAGTGGCAATTAAGTGCAAGGATTATACTATACATACATGATAAAAATAAATTGTTATTTCAATTATTTTATTCCACTTTATATGCCAAGCAAACTCTCCTGCAGTTCCTCCTTCCTTGCTACAGGCTGAGCACAAACTAAAGCCTTTAAAAGTGAGCGCTGGTAAAAACAATATTTATTAGATCAAATTATTACATTCAAACAGCATTGCTAAAATGTGTCCCTAATTAATCTTGTAACAGTTTTGCTATGTAGAGGGAGACTAGACGTTGCTGTCTTCTGTTACTAATTTTATTTGCTTTACCTATGAAGCCCCCAGCAATAATGTTCTCACAAGGTTTCTCTAACTTTGGTATCACTATAAAGAGTACATCTAATATTATACCAGTGTACTCAGTCCCGCTCCCATTGAAAACAATGAGAGTTTGCTATTGACTTCAGTGGGGGCAGGCTTTGTGCCTAAATGATGGTAGCAACTTACCTTCTGTGTCAAAGTTAAGATGGACATTCCCCAAAATATAAAATGCTAAATGGTGATTCTGTCTCATGGGTAGGGCCCTACCAAATTCACGGCCATGAAAAACACATCACGGACTGTGAAATCTTGTCTTTTGTGTGCTTTTACCCTATACTATACAGATTTCATGGAGGGGACCAGTGTTTCTCAAATTGGGGGTCCTGACCCAAAAGGGAGTTACAGAGGGGTCACAAGGTTATTTGGGGGGGGGGGGTCGCGGTATTGCCATCCTCACTTCTGCGCTGCCTTCAGAGCTGGGTGGCCGGAGAGCAGCAGCGCAGAAGTAAGGGAGGAAATATCATCCCATGCCATCCTTACTTCTGCGCTGCTGCTGGTGGCGGCTCTGCCTCCAGAGGTAGGCTCCCAGCCAGCAGCTGCCACTGTCCAGCTATCCTGTTCTGAAGGCAGCAGGAGTAGCGCAGAAGTAAGGGTAACAATTCCACAACCCCCATCCCGCACACACAATAACTTTGCGACCTCCCCCACAACTCCTTTCTGGGTCAGGATCCCTACAATTACAACATCCGTTAAATTTTTGATTGAAATATCTAGAATCATGAAATTTACAATTTTTAAAATCCTATGACCATGAAATTGACCAAAAGGGACTGTGAATTTAGTAGAGCCCTAATCATGAGTTTACATAACAATTGGTCCTTTAAACAATGTTACAAGGAGATCTATTTGATTTGCCATTTATTGAGTTATTCAGATCTAATTAGTATCTTGGTATTAAACATGTGGCCATCTTATAGATCTTTTAGAAGGATGCCTAGTGACAGAACTAGCTATTTTGGAAAAGTTAATGGTGTTAAAATTAAGTGTGCTGATTCCCAATCTCTATTACAGCATTGCCATCTCTCCGATTTTCTCACAAGTCTCAGGATATTTGACATCTTTCTTCAGGGCTTATTTACTGTGATCAAGTGAGTTCATGAGACTCGTAACTTTCATTATTTTAAAAACTTCTAGCCCACATGGTTGTGCAGGAAAGCTTGAAAACGTGAAAGAGATGCACCCCTAAAGGCTCAAAAAAAACCCAGAAGGCAAATAAAAGGAACCCAATGTTGATATTTTAACTTCTCATGATTTTTACACCAATCTCATGATTTTTGTGGACTGCACTCATAATTTTTCAATGCGTGGGATTGGTGATACTCCTATTATGGAGAAAAATGTCTCTAATTCAAGTGAAGATGTCAAAACTGCTATATGTGTTTTGAAATATTCCAATTATACTGCACAATAGTATGGGGGGGGAGTGTTATGTATGAAAAGGCATCTGACACAAGGGTGTGTGAGACTACCTGAGTGAAGCTGGGAACTAATGCTCAAATTCAGGGCCAAATTCTCAAGTGCTTCTTCATGTTGAATAGTATGACTTCAGTTGGATTAATCATGGAGTATGGTGCTACTTCTTGTGAATGAGAGTACTAGACATCAGGCCCATAATGAGCATGGACTAGTCTGTTACTTACCAAGCCAGATCCCGTTCATCCCCTCTGTGTCAGTGAGGAAATACTTTAACATCCCTTTGCAAAAGGCAGTTGTGCACCCTCATCACCTGTCTAACTAAATATACTTTAATAAGCATTCATGTATGAAAATGCCTCAGTAGACAATATGCGAAATATGTCACTGCATTAATTACCAATCCAAAATGCATCACTGTGGAATGATTCAGGGCTATCGGAGTGCACACACTGAAGAGCAGAGTTAAAAACCAACATGCTTAGAGACAGGGATAACTGTAACACACTGAGTTCCAGATAATGTATATAACTACATGCATAATTTGACATTTGATCAATTACAAGAAAATGCAAACTAAAAACAGCTCATTTCTGAGTATATACAAGAAAAATACAAGAGACAATATGTACATTTTCCAGCTTGTTCCAGAAAGTGGCCCATTAGGTGTAAAACAGGCCAATGGTCGGTGGCAGCCTATGATCTCATATACTTGGGTTGACAGTGTAAACATTAAGGGCAGACCTCCCTTGCCTGTTAAAGATACTGGGTAAGTGATCTAGGAATGGACACTGAATCATAGGCTCACTCAAGTATAGGAAACATCACTAAGGATGAATTTAAGTGTAAGGACCGGATCTCATGGCCACAAAAGTAAATGGGGTCCTTTCATTGACATACGGGGTACTGGATTGGGCCTGTAATGAAGTCCCTGCACAGAGCTAATGTCACAACTGTGAGTTTGTATTGCAAGGATGGGAAGGGTTTTAAGTTCTTTAATATGTGTAAATCTAAACTGGGCACTTAATTCTATTGGATAAAGTTCCCCAGATACCCTGTTTAGGTTTTATTGATCAATCAATAGATCAAATATATAGAACCCTGTGTGGATACAAAAATTTGGATCCACATCTGGTCTGCATCCATGATAATTAATTTGTATTTGACACGTGATTTGCACTCCACCTTTTAGATGTACCCGTATCACATCTCACTGTTAGGACCGTGCACAGATACAAAAATTTGGATCTGCATCCAATCGGCAAAGATAGTAAATGATAAAGCAGATATCCACGGATTTGCCAGGCTCTACAAATAGAATTCTACAGACTGAACTGGAGGCAGTGTTTGTACACTGCTTTCCAACACCTTAATGTACTTCCTGTCAAGCATTCTAAATGTATTAAACTACTTTGTTACGTATGCTTGTGAAAATCTCACACTGCACTGAGCTGAAAGAAGAATGTAGTGCTTTTAGTGAGGCCAAATTCTCCTTTCATTTATAGTTGCTCAAACTATATGGTGCAACTACAGAATAGACTCTACGTAAAAAGAGAGCCAATATAAAAATATAGCCCAGGACTTTGTGGGACATCTCTTTTTTTAAAAAAATATATAATGGAAGTACATCTTGATTATATAAAAATTATGCCAAAAACTCTCCCTGTCTGAATAAGGCCTTGAGTCAACAAGCTACTTAATCATTTGCCTAACTCTGAGCATGAGTATTTTCATTGATTTCAGTAAGACTACTTATCTGCTTAAAGCAAAGCACACTTGTAAGAGCTTTGGCGGCTCCGGGATAGAGTGCTCAGCACCTGGCAGGATTGAGACGTAAGCATCCAATTTTAAGCCATCACAGGTATTTCATTCCCTGGATATGAAGAATGTGCACATTGTTATTTATGACAAGAGTTTGGGGGCATATTTCATAGACTCACAGGACTGAAAGGGACCTCAATAGGTCATCTAGTCCAGTCCTCTGCACTCATATGCACTATTTTGTAAAGGTTTAGCTGATACAGAATCTTTCCTTTACTATAAAAAATGTACAAGGTTAAATTCAGTATGTAATTATATTTGTAATAATAAAATATACAACCATCACAAAGAAGCTGCCATCTTTACACTCTGTAAAACACAGGGCATGATGCTAAATAGTATTTGAACTGGATGGATGAAAAAGCAGGAGACTTTCAATGTTATTCACATCGCTTAATTAGGGTGACCAGATGGCTGGTTTTGAACCAGAACACCAGATCTAAAAGGGAACCTGGCAGCTCCAGTCAGTGCTGCTGACCAGACCGTTGACTGTCCAGTTGGCGGCACTGCGCAGCGAGGCTAGCAGGCTCCCTGGTAGCTTCTGCACCACACTGCTCCCAGGAAGCAGCCAGCATGTCCCCGCTCTGGCTCCTATGCGTAGGGACAGCCAAGGGGCTCTGTCTGGGAACTGTGGCCAGTGGGAGCTTTGGGGGCAGTGCCTGTGGATGGGGCAGTGCGCAGACCCGCTTGGCCGCGTTTATGCATAGGAGCCAGAGGGAGGGACATGCCACTGCTTCCAGGAGCTGCTTGAGGTAAGTGCTGCACCCCTGGAGCCTGCACCCCTGAACCCCTAACCCCTCCCACCCCGTGTCCCAACACCCTCAGCCCTGATCCCCCGCTTGCCCCCTCAGTCCCAGTCCAGAGCACCCTCTTGCAGCCCAAACCCCTCAGCCCCACCCCAGAGTCTGCAACCCCAGCTGGAGCCCTCACTCTCATCCACCCCCCTGCATCCCAACCCCCTGCCCCAGCCCTGATACCCCTCCCTCTGAACCCCTTGGTCCCAGCCCAGAGCATCCTCCTATACCCCAAGCCCATCACCCCCAGCCTCACCCCAAAGTCTCCACCCCCAGCCAGAGCCCTCACCCTCCCACACCCCAATCCCAGCCCTGATCCTCCTACTGCCCTCCAAACCCCTCAGTCCCAGAGCACCCCAAACCCTCCATTCCCAGGCCCACCCCCAGCCAGAGCTCTTACCCCCCCCCCACACCCCCACCCTCTGCTCCAGCCCTGATCCCTCTCCTGCCCTCCGAATCCCTCGGTCCCAGCCTGGAGCATCCTCCTACACCCCAAACCTCTCATCCCCAGCCCCATTCCAGAGTCTCCACCCCCAGCCAGCACCCTCACAACCCCCTGCACCCCAACCCAGAGCCCCCTCCTGCACTCTGAACCCCTCAGCCCCAGTCTGGAGCCCCTGCCTACACCGCTAATCCCCCATCCTCAGCCTCACATCAGAGCACACACCCCCAGCAGGAGCCCTCACCCCCCAACCCTCTGCCCCAACCCCCTCTCGCACTCTGAACCCCTAATTTCTGGCCCCAACTCAGAACCTTCACCCCCAGCCCAGAGCCTGTACCTCCTGCCACACACCCAACCCCTTGCCTCAGCCCAGAGCCCCCTCCCACACCCCAAACCCCTTGGCTCCACCCCCCCCAGGCCAGAGCCCCCTCCCTCTATGTGCCCTCACCCCCTCCTGCACCCCAGCCTCCTGAGCCAGCCCAGTGAAAATGAGTGAGTGAGCGAAGGTGGGAGAGCGAGTGACAGAGGGAAGGAGGGACAGAGTGAGTGGGGGGCGGGGCCTCATAGAAAGGGAGGGGCATGGATGGGGCCTTGGAGGAGGGGTTGGGCAAGGGTGTTCAGTTTTGTGCGAGTAGAAAGTTGGCAACCCTACTCTTAATGCACTAATCGCAGGCATTCAGATAATACATTAATGAGCGTGGTATAATAGCCTGAACAGATGTCTTTGTAAGGTAGGAAAGTGGGATTTTTGAAGGTGCATAAAGGCAGTATGGGAGTTGGGTACCTAACTCCCACACGCACTTTTGAGAATCCACTTGTCTTTTAGTACTTTTTTTGGCCTGGACCCCAGAAACAAAACCATGTGGGTAGATCTCTGCTACTACACAGACTTTACTGGGGCTCTGCATGAGTGCAGGGATCTGCCCACATGTCTGCAAAATAAGTCTTAGCTAAAGTGGTTGCTATGTTAACAATACTGCTTGTATATCTGAACTTTAATTTTTTCAAAAGACAGTGCCAAACTCTATCCCTCAGCCCCCCCAGCTACCACCTCCATCATCACATTTACTGCTGAAAGAGGGTATGCAAAGAGGCTAGAAAAACCTAACCTCCTTCCACTCCTCCCCTTCCCTTGTGTGAGTCACTTAAACCTTCTCCAGTTTTACAGCTGTAATGTGATCCACACGGGCAGACCCCATGTCCCTGTTGAGCCCCCCAGATACCTCACAGGGGTAAGAGTCCACATGGATCAGGCCAAAGGCCTGAGTGGGGGGTTAGTCTGGCTTTCCAGCTGGGCAGAATCAGAAAAGGAGGTGGGGATCCCAGTGAAAGAGTCATGCACAATTCCAAATGATGTCTCAAAAGCTGTCTTTTAGACATAAAGCAGACCAAGGAACCCCAGAGAGAGAGGGAAGTGCTCCCGCAGGCAACAGTGCCTGGACTCCCTATCCCTGTAGAGACCAGGCACAGGCAGTCTGCTTCTAGGACCATTCCACCAGCAGCCCAAGGCACAGTGTGTGCTTCTTGAGCAGAGCCCCATTGCCTGGTGCTTAGGAGTGAGTGAAACCATGGACATACCCATACACACACAGACAATCTCTGCTGGCCTGGTCAGTTGCTGTCCATGCTCCTCCATCCCAAGCTTGGACAGTGAAACCAGACAGATTACGGCTGTCTCTTGCACAGGAGCACTAGGTGGGAAGGGGTTTCCTGTACTCTTCCCCTGCCCTCCAGCACCAAAGCTGGGGCAGCCATAATATGGCCCCAATACGTGTTTAGAGTTCAGATTTTCACTGTCGGCCAAACTCTGACCCCCTCGCATTATAGTCAATGAGTGTGTTACCATTGGACTTTAATGGCAGCAGAGTTCGGCCAATGTTGAGAATTTTGGAAAATTCCACCCTAGGTGTCTATGGCCTACAATTAATCATTGCCAATTTCCTTTAGAGTTACAACACGCGCACAGAAGGAGGGAAATCATGCAGAGTACTCTGGATAAAGCTTGCACAACCCACAGATCTAACCCAGCTTCTCCCCAGCTTACACAGCGGAACTCCAACAATGTCAAGATGCCTCTAAATGTATAATATAGTCCTTTAAAAAAAGAATTATAGGAATAATTAATAATAAATACAGCAATCTCAAATTAAGCTCTTTAATCCATATGCAGTCACCAAAGTCAGAAGTTTGAGGTGAATAGAGCTGCTTATCAAAGTCAAGCCTTGAAGTGATTCAAAATAGAGACAGGAGAATGGCTTCCATTTAAAAAAAAAATCTTGGCCTTGTTGAGCATCTGTTCTGTTGCTCCTTCAATACTGTGTTATTTTAAATTAGGTTCTCTCCTATTGCTTGTGTGAAATATACATACAGATTCGGAGATATAAGCCCAGAAGTGATCATTAGATTATCCATTGTGACCTCCTGTAGACTTCTCTGAACCAATTCCTGTTTGAATTAGAGCATATTTTTCAGACATGAACATTTGAGTTTCCTTCATCTGCTACCCTTTTTAATTTTCATATAACTCAGTATAGAGTTTACACCAGATGGTACAGAATTAAAGAAATCAATGTACTAAAGTCTGGATACATCTTACTATAGCAAAATGAAAACAGTCTTAATTGAGTGGGCCTAGCATAATGGAAGACTGAGAATCCCCCAGTAGTAGCACAGAAGGAATAATTCTTATCCTTCCTGGAAAAAGTTATGTACTTTTGTTTCAATTCCTTGAACTTCCCACCAGGCTGTGCAATCCTTTGCAGGAAGAAAAAGTCTTCCTGCACATAGTTATAAAACTTTTCCATGGACCACAATCCTGCAGACGCTTACGTGCGTGTGTAACTTTAAGCATGTCAGTTTACTGAATTCCAATGAAGTATGTGCATAAACATTTGCCAGTTCGGGGCCTGAGTCATTTTAGAAAACACTAGGAAGGAACAAAGTAGTATTTTTTTAAATACTATTTGTTGCACCAATTTGTGGGCAAAACACGGATTCTCCTATAGCAGCAGTGGGCAAACTACGGCCCTCCAGATGTTTTAATCTGGCCCTCGAGCTCCCGCCCCGCTCTGGAGCTCCTACAAGGCCTTTATCTTCAATATGAATAGTTGCATTGGTCCTTGGAAAATCAAATAAAACATAAATAAAAAAAGGCTCAAGAACAGAAGCAGTTTCAAGGGCTTTTTCGTTTCTGCCCATGTGCAGGGTATAGACTGTAAGTGTTTTGGGGCAGGGACTGTCTTTTTGTTCTGGGTTTGTACAGGACCTAGCACAAGGGGTCTTGGTGCAGGAGTGGAGCTCCTAGATACCACTGTAATTACCACTGTGTAATTACCACTGTCATGCAAATAATAAAGAAGAATAGTATCCATAGGGTCATAATAGGAAATCTAATGTATTTGTTTAATCTTCAATCATTTATTTTTAAAGAAAACAAAACCAAAAAAATTAAATGCCCAAATCTAAATCTGTACTAGTGCAGTGTTATCATTGAATTTCTACACACAAAAACTCAACTTATTTAAAGTTAATATTTTTCTCTTTGTGCATATAAAATTACAAGCTTCAGGCAGTATAAATTTGCAGTATTTTTTTGCATTTATTAGGTTAAATTCTAGGTTAATAAAATGGGTGAAGAAAAGGACACATTTTGTATATTCACAGAAAGCTGGGTTCTAGATTGGGTACTTAATTTAGGCCTACCTAAAGTTCCCCCTTAATTTCACATGGAGAAATTATTCATTTTTTCTTCTAAAAAACTCTATTGTGCAATCTGGGTAACAAAATCCTACAGTTTACCCCAAGGTGGTTACACAGGTACTGATAAATAATCTCAATCTCTATGAAATCTGCATAGATCAGATCCTTTAAGATCAAAAGGACTTTATTGACTTTGAAGGGCCTGAATGCAAGCCATTACTGGAAGGAATAGCAGTGCTAATCAATAATTTTTGCCATAAAGAAGCTTTCAACAATTGCATAACCAAGTCTGCATTTGCTACAACTGATGCAGTATTGCTAATCGCAACCATTCAAAAATCATGAGTCAGGCATTCAAAATTCATAACAGTTTTGAAACTGAGATTTTTAAATAGGGCCGCCCAGAGGATTCAGGGGGCCTGGGGTCTTCGATGGTGGGGGCCCCCCGATTTGGCGGTAATTCAGCGGCGGGGGGGGTCCTTCCACTTTGAGACTCGCCACTGAAGTGCCCCGAAGACCCGTGGCGGACCCCCCGCCGCCGAATTACTGCCGAAGCGGGACCTGCCGCCGAAGCACCAGGTCTTCGGTGGTAATTTGGCAGCAGGGGGTCCTTCCACCCCGGGCCAGAAGGACCCCTCCGCCGCCAAAGACCCAGAGCGGAAAAAGCTCTGGGGGACCGGGCCCCGTGACAGTTTTCCGGGGCCCTCGGAGCGAGTGAAGGACCCTGCTCCAGGGGCCCTGAAAAACTCTCGTGGGGGCCCCTGCAGGGCCCAGGGCAAATTGCCCCTCCCCTGACGGCCCTGTTTTTAAAAATACCATACTTGGGGGTCTGGTTTCAGAGCCATTAAGATTCACGTTTCCAAACTTTTCCTTGCAACTACAAGGATTAGAAATATAACACGTTTAAAAAACGAAAGCTGAGATTTGCACACATACACCAATTCCTTTGTATATGACCTTAGGAAAGACCACCAAATATTGCAAGAATCATGATAGAAATCATGAGAGCTGGCAACACTGCTACTGTTTCAGGTATTTTTGCAATATAAAAAATCATAATGCTTCACCTAAAGCTCCATAATTTAAAATATCTAATGGAGATTGCTTTCAAGGAAAAGGATACCACACTACAATGTGGGAATCATTATGAAAATCACTACAAGCCAAGTGAATTTAAATTGATTCCAAAGAAGTTTGCTTCTTTTCATATCCTTTTTAGATTTCAAACTTCCCAAGAAAAATAATTCTGTGGCAGCAATTCATCTTCTTACATTCTCACAGCATCAAGAATAAAAAATGGCCTCCAACAGAATCCAATTCAGAAGACAGCGAGGGAACTGGGAATCTGAAGATCTGGATTTTATTCTCATATATATCACTGACTTGCTGCATGATCTTGAGCAAGTCATTTAACCCGTCTGAGCCTCGGTTTCCCCCTTTAACATGTACCTCAGAAGGACGTTTGTGAGGGCTAATTCTTTAAATGTTTTTAAACCCTTTTGAGAGCCTTGGATAGAAGGTGCTATAGAAGTCAAATTTACAGTATTTTTCAGAATTCACTTGCTTCTCTTTTGCACTGTTCTTTCCAGAAATCAGCTTATCAGCACAACTAACGTGTCCAAACCAAAAATACATACATATATAACCTCACAACAATGCGAGTGAGTTCTCTTTCATTTGCTAGATAATTCTGACACCACACACATACTCATACAAAGACACTCCTAAGTATTAAAATAATAAATGATACTTTCAGATACCATCATGAAAACAAGTTTTCTTACCCTTAGCCCCTGTTCCATGGACAGGAAGAGGACTTGCCAGGGCGCTGTGTACCTGAACATCTTTGGCCTCTTAAGCAGACCAATAAATGGCAAAAGGCACTCTAATCTCTCAGCTTTCTTGGTTGCTTTTCATTTGGAGATGCTTAAATTGAGAGAAATCTTTTATTCTTCAAGGGCCTCTTTAGTAGAGTCTAAACAGTTACAGCCATCCTATTTGCACCCAGAGGAACTGAATAAGTAATTCACTAAGAGGCTTTCTTTCTTGGGAAGAGCTCAGCTCAAACTCAATTAGCATAACAGGATGATAACCTTTGAACCTTCCACTTCTGCTGTAGGCTGCTGTTTTGACAATGGACTGCACGTCACTCACAAGTCCCTAGCTTGGAAACCCTCGCTTTGTTTCTTTTTTGTTATGTTTTTCACACTACTGCTACCTGATTCTGTTTTCCAAAGTCTAGAAGCAGCCATTAAAAATAACCTAGGTTGTTTCTGAAGCATTCAAAGACAACCAGATGCACCTGAAGCTTTATTTTGGCTGCGATCCCCCAGGCTAGTCTTCCCAGGCTGAAAGCCTCGGAGATCACTGCCTCATGATTATATAGCCCAGGGGTAGGCAACTTATGGCACAGGCAAGCTGATTTTCAGTGGCACTCACACTGCCCGGGTCCTGGCTACTGGTCCGAGGGGCTCTGCATTTTAATTTACTTTTTAAATGAAATTTCTTAAACATTTTAAAAACCTTATTTACTTTACATACAACTATAGTTTAGTTATATATTATAGACTTATAGAAAGAGACCTTCTAAAACGTTAAAATGTATTACCGGCACGCAAAACCTTAAATGAGAGTGAATAAATGAAGACTCGGCACACCGCATCTGAAAGGCTGCCGACCCCTGTAGCCCATAGATTTTACTAGAGGGATTTATAACTGTTCAGAATTGCTAAAAATGCTATTATAAAGAGCACTGGACTAAAACATCATCAACTTAAATGAGGCTGAAATATTTCTCAAAAATACATTAAAACCATCTCTTTGAAACACCCAAAATATGCTCTGCATTTACTTGTGATCTTAAACTCCTTTCTTTAGCGCCTGTGGATTGCACATCCATATGCAGAATCTAAGGCCACATCTACACTACAGCCGGGATCCATACTCTGAGATCAATCGACTGGCGGTCAATTTAGTGGGTCTAGTGAAGACTCGCCAAATGGACAGCAGATCGCTCTCCAGTCGACCCCTGTACTCTACCTCGCAACCCCGACGAGAAGGGTAAGGTAAGTGGCCCCGTGGCGTAGACCCGCCGTAACGCGACTTAAGCTATGGGCATTGCGCAACATAGGTCAACTTTCTGCAGTAGTGTTGACATAGACTAGGTCTTACTTTGGCTACGGGTGATTAAATGAGGAGAAGGGTAAAAACTAATATTAAATGTATTTATGTGATTTCTTGGCTGAACAGATATTTCTTGTATTTTACTACTTGTAAGGAAACATGCTCTGGATATTGTGTACACAGTCGTGGCCAGGATTCTAAAAAGAATGTTTTCTTTTTTTATGGGAGTAGTTGTGCGTATAAATAATTGTGGATGCAAATCTGACCATTTAGACCAATGTCTAGTCTATACCTGGAGTCATTCTTGATTAACTCCATGTGTGGACACCCTGACTCCAGAGAAAGAGTAGCTTGTTTCTGGTTAGCTTAACACTTAGAATGGTTTTGGATTTGTTTTTTGTGCATGAAGGAGTAAAGCACTCTTGTTCTAGAATAGTGTTTCTCAAACTGGGATCACTGCTGATCCAGGAAAGCCCCTGGCAGGCTGGTCCGGTTTGTTTACCTGCCCTGTCCACAGGTTTGGCCAATCGCGGTTCCCACTGGCTGCGGATCGCCACTGCAGGCCAATGGGAGCCGCTGGAAGCGGCGGCAAGTAAGTCCCTTGGTCCGCGCCACTTCCAGCGGCTCCCATTGGCCTGGAGCAGCGAATTACAGCTAATGGGAGCCACAATGAGCTGGACCTGCAAACGGAGCAGGTAAACAAACATGTAGGAAAAGCCCCTGGCAGGCCAGGCCCAAGCGGTGACCCCAATTTGAGAAACACTGTTCTAGAATGAGAGCACCCATACACAGAGTTAATCAGGAACAACTCTGGTTAGACAAGTCTGAAGTATTGTATTTGCCCCAACAATTTTTTTTTGTTTTACACCAGAGCAAAAAACCCACCCCAAAAACCACTTTAAGATCACACAGGATCAAATCAGGACCTATAATCTCTTTTATCTCAGAGTAAACTCTTGCATTTTTGCTAAATAAATTGTAACACGACACACAGAAGTATGAAGGATGCTGTATTGCAGCACTTTTATCACAGAACTGGGAATTTAGTGCACAGAACAGCTACAGGATCAGACCCATAATATTTACAATAAAATAAAATGATACAAAAATCACTGAACAGGCAAACTGGTATTTACTGTAGGTGAGATTCAGATGTATTACATTATCATGAATTATGACAAAGTTTTAGAAATACATGATGGTTTTGTGTGAAACTACTTTGAGGAAATCTCTCTTTGTAAAATGTATTTCCATCTTGATACAGTGTTTAGACACACACAGTTATAGTCTGATTACTGAATATACACACACCATTTCAATACACAGAGTCCCAATTCTTCTGGCTTAAATTACTTAGCAAGCAAAAATAGCAAGTCATATAATACTTAGCAAGCAAAACTAGCAAGCCAGCTCTCTCTCGCTGGCTCTCTGTTTTGCCCTTCTGGAGAAAGATTGGGCAATGACATTTCTCAAGTTCATTTTGAGTTTCTTTTGGATGCAATATATGTCTATGTTTATTTTTTTTTCAATGGCCAAATAAGATTGGCTTAAACTGGAACACAACAACTATAAAAATGCTACACAGTGGTACAGAACTGTATCTATTAAAAAATTCTTAGGCTGACCAGAAAAACAAAGGAAACCTTTTGCACCCTAATCCTGTCCCTACGGCTCTGTCGGCTCTCCTGCTGACAAAAAACTACCCCCAAGGAGTGGCTTTTGCTCCTGCCGATCCTCAGCAAAACTTGTGTCTTTCGGTTTTGTTTTGTTTTTTTAACACCTCTGAAAGACAAAAGTTTTGTCATTAACTTGCCAGTGTAGACATAGCCTGAGCATCCAGCTAACAGTGATTTACATGTATTACACACCCAGTGTACAGAAGAGATTCATTGTAAAGGTGGTGTCTGCTCTAACCTGAAAATGATGCTTCTGAGATAAGAATGCCTTTGCATTATAATCAGAATATCAGAAAAGTGGGGCATGGTCTCTAGCATAACCCATGCACATACTCAAAGGCTTGAATTAGCCATATGATACCATCTGGAGAAAAGTGCTAACAGCTTCAAATGAAAGTGTAATCATCAAGAAATCTGGTGTAACTGAAGGATGTATGTGTGTGCAGCAGATGAAGAGATGTTGCTCAAACATTGGCTCCTTTGTACCTACATACTTCATGGTTGTTCATCGGCCATCTCACAAAGTACCAACAGCAAGTGAGAGCCCCTTATCATTGATGTAGGCTCCCAGATCTTTGGGACCAGTCTTTCAAACGCCACCTAGCAAGAATAAATGTGGTTTTCACCGGCGTCTGAGGTAAGCAACAAACAAGTTTATATGCAGTGTTGCTGTAGCTGAGTTGGTCCCCGCATATTAGAGAGACAAGATGGCCCAATAAAAGATATTACTTCACCCAATTTCTGTTGGTGAAAGACATGCTTGCGAGCTTACATGGAGCTCTTCTTCAGGTCTGAGACACAAGATGGGTGAGGACCTGTAAAAGATATTACCTCACTGACCTTGCCTCTCAAACAAGTTTGTGCCAGCTGTCACCTCAACCACCATTAAGGAAGCACTCTCGCAGTTGGAGCAAGGAAGAAGGCAGACAGAACTCCTGGGCTCTATTCCTGGCTGTCTCATTGACTCGCTCTGTGGCCATGGGGCAATCCAAAGGTGTTTATCTAACTCAAACACCCCCCCACTAATATCTCTTTTAATTTATGTGGGGATCTTAGATAGCATTGATTGCTTTGAAGATGGGGGTGTGGCCCTGGGAGAAACAGGACTATTTGGGAGATACAGCTATTCTATGCACGAGCATTCCCATGACCAGACGTGAAAACACTTGCTAAGCATGGAATGGAAGGAAGAATCTGGAGCCCTTCCCATACCTTGGGGCTCACCCACAGAAATATATATCTTTTGGCCTCGTATTGATCTTTTTAACGCAAAAGCAATGTTTGGCCTTTTTCATACAACACATATAGAAGTAAATAAAGCAGAATAAAATGCTGAAGGTTAAAGAGAAGATGAACAGATTAACCTGAGTGCTAAGTATTACATTCTAGAGTCAAACAAACAGTGAAGGAAAGTACGTCTTCATTATAAATTGAAAACCAGGAGACCAAAGTAATGTCAATAGAAAATTAGTCCAATATAGAACACCACATACACCTGCTCCCTGAAGAGATGGCTTCTGATCCCTGACTTGGCTGGTAGTTGAATTGAATGCCCTTATACAGCTGAAAATCGATGTGGAGATTACCAGAAATACTACAGTAGGTCAATTACACATAGGATAATGACTTTGGGCTTGTCTACACTGGCACTTTACAGCGCTGCAACTTTCTCGCTCAGGGGTGTGAAAAAACATCCCCTGAGCACAGGATCAGCGCCATGGTTTTTGCCGTCCTAGGCGGCAGCGTTCCTCCTCTGAGCATTCAGCGGCGGGGGTCCTTCCACTCCACGTCTTTGGGGCACTTCGGCGGTGGGTCCCAGAGCGAGTGAAGGACCCACTGCCAAAGACCCGGAGCGGAAGTACCCCCTTGTTAAAATCCCTGTCTGCATCCTGTAGAACTTGCCATACCGGTATTGCCCTGGCCTCTTCCTTTGTCATTCAGTGTTGAACGCATTCTACAACAATATGCCTTACCTCACCTTTTGGGGGCAAAGCCAGACCTTTTGGCACCTGCTCCCCTATTTGGTGTAAACATTGCTTGTGCCAATCAGAGGCGAACACACACAGGTTTTGGGCCCCGTCCCCTATGACACTTCTGTGATGTCATAGTAAGTATTTTAGGTCGCCCTGCCATGTGCAGGCGGGGAGAGGAAGAAAATGTATCCCGTGTATTCCGTGTATCCTGTGTACCCCCCGTAACTAAGCCTGATCAACTCGAAGCCTCTCTCTCAGCTCACGTGTTTCAAATAGAGCTTCTACGTTTGCCGGTCGTGATGCGCTGGTTTGTATTTGTAAGTATCAGTTATTACTAAATGCTGCATTTTGTTTTTAAATATTGTTAGTAGATATTTTAGGCATTGTGTGTTTTAGGTCTTGTTAGCTCTATTAGCTAGTCATAAGCTGCTCTCTTACCCCTTGTAACTATCTCCAATAAAATTTAAAATTGATTAATTTTAGTTGTGTGTGTGTGTCTGCAGTTTGCCTCGTGACCCATACTCTCCTTGCATCTCCTACCTGTATAGTCTGTTGCTACGTGCAGCCTGGTAAATAACAGGCCTGCATTTTTTTTTTGCTCCTGCGAATACGTGGCAATCTACACCCCTGATGCCAAATTTCTGCCGAGGGTGGCAAAATGCCGCGCGCTCCCCTCCCCCCAAATCCTGCTGCCCTAGGCGACCGCCTAGGGTCACCTAGTGGAAGCGCCGGCCCTGCCTGAGCACTGCAAAGTTTCAGCACTGAAACGTGCCAGTATAGACAGTGCATCAGCGCTGGTAGCTACACCCCTCATGGAGGCATTTTTTTTTAGAGCACTGGGGGCACTGTAATGTGGCCAGTGAAGACCTGCCCTTAGCTACAGCAGCTCATTAAGACTGCTCTCACCACTCAGCACTACGAGAGGTTCAAACAGGTACATGAGTTAAAAGCAAAAGCCCAGATTCTTTAAGTTCTTATCTTGTAACGACAGGATGTATAAACTGGTTTCTTTTAAATAGTTAACTCTCTTTCTTTCAAGTGTTTTGGTTCAGAGAGGCAAGGTTTTTAAACAACGCCCCATATCCTCTTCTAAACAAGGTATCACAAAGCCACTGATGTCAGAAGACAAATACACCCAAACTGAGATTAAAAGGTAATTAATACACAGTTGTTGGCTTGTCGACAGGGAGAAGCAGTGAACAAACAGATGCTCAATAGTAACCATGTGGAGTATTACCGTATCATCTGGTAGGGGGTCTATCTACCCTTAACGAGCATGCTAATGAATGCCTGCTGTGTATGAAAGCTCAATCTCTCTCCTCTTATCAGAAATCATTAACACCACAAGACGGCTTTCCAGGATTCAAGCACAAATCAAAGCACCAAACACAATGGTGCTTTCCAGCTGATTTTCAAAATGGGTCTGCCCATAAATCTTCCCAGAATGGCTGGTATTCACAGCAGCCATGAGCAATGCAGGCAGGCTTCCATACAGAACTCAGTGCACATATCAGTACAGAACCACACTCTCATCTTGTGCTTTGTTTTACTTAGGATTAGCCTGTGATGACCTATTTCCCCTGAGGCAGACTCTGATTTTAAGGGACTACCAACACTGCCTCTCTACGTTATTTCTAGCGCAGACAAGGCCTTAGAATAAATTGAAGGATTTGTTCAAGCTGATGGAGCCATGGCATTCTTGTAGATCCAACCACCTTCATTCACCTACCCTACCATGTATAAGAAAGATGAGACATAACGTGACAGATGGTGAAATTCTCCCATGTGTAGAAGCCTAATACAAAGCCAGAGTGTGACTAAGACATTGGACTAGAACCTAAGAGATCAGAGTTCAGTTCCTGGCTCTGACAGTCTTTCTGTGCCTCCTCATCAGCAAAGACTTCATAATATTATTTTGTGCTTGTGTGTGTTCACACATGCATGTGCACAAAACATACACTGCTGCTGATCTCTTTCAAGACACATTCTTCATCTCCTTGGTGGAATGGTTTATGTGATGTTTCAGCTTTCCTGAACACGTTGAGGGAAAGTAGTAGCAGGGGTAAGTCTGATTTGATCGCATTATTCTAAAACCCCAAAGGGAAAAATCTGAGCTAGATTGCACCCCCCGCCCCCACCCGCATGTTCTGAATATAGGATCAGACAAAGGAACTAGGTTTTTACTAATTCCACAACAGTAAGATTCTTCTGTTTGATTTGTTTGTGGGGTTTTATCAACTCTCTCACTGCTCCCAGGTGCATTTTCTGGCTTGTGCAATGGGCTTCATTGTGACCACCTACCTCAGAGGGTTCACATATTATAAGCTCTGTGTTCTTGCTTCCCCACACCTTCTTGTAACCTTGCTGCTCTCACGCGACACCTGATGCAGTTGAAAGTGGCTGAAACGCCTTTGATTCCAGTTCACTAAAACCGTGTACTTGAATTTTCTGTTGAAGTGCAAACACGGGATGAGTAACAGAACACCAAGCACTGATAAAATGACCACCTTATCCTCATGCTGGGTTTGTTTTGCACCAAACAAGGCAAAAACTGGATTAACAGCTCACTTACAGGATACTGGCTGGTTTTCACAGGATTGGGGGAGCTTATCAGCTCTCTTGCTAGAATATGCATTGGAACTGGTTTTAAGATGAACATTCAGTCTTTTAACGATTTGTGCTCCAAGAGGAATTTAAAATTTTTATTAAAGTTAATATTTAAAGTTAAATATCCACAAGTTAAGAGGGAAGGTACTGTACATCTCGGGTCCGGTTTGAGTTATGAGGGATTATAGGTATCAGTTGCAAGGATCATGAGATACATACATATCACATAACCAGCATAGACCCAGATTGGGTGTGGGGGTTTTTAAAGCATCAGTAGATAAGTGGGCTTGGGTTCGCCACCCATGGAAAGAGTCCAAGTTAGTATCAGTGTCGTGAATAAATACTACTGTACTGAACTTGGACCATGTGATAAGGTTGGCTAAAAAAGTCTAAACGTACAAGCCTGGAGAGCATCCGGTGTAACACTGGGTGGTATTTAGGACATCCCACTAATTTGTAGCTGTTTTTTGTTACAACAATTCTGTTAGAATGGTGACCAGTCCTTCTCCATGGTTTGAAATGGCAAGACACCTACCAATGGAGCAGCTCTACCACTCTTACCTTCTGGGGCTGAGTGAACTGGGATGATGATCTCTCTAACCTTTGACACAACATAGAATCAATTTCGTAGATTTACAATCATTAAGCCTCACTCGGCTCTTTTCAAGAAGCATTCTATACATGACAGAGGGACAGATCCTAAGCTTTGACGATTTGTACCAGCTGAAACGTTGTCCCTTAGAGCTTAAGTTTCTTCCCCAAGGGGTGTCAATGACAGCACCCCGGATTCTTCTTTCCAATTCACTGTATTAACCACTGAATACACTCCCTCCCTGCCGAAGTAATGCAATCACTGGAAGAACAGAGTGTACACTGCATTGCTGTGCACACACTAGCGACTGGCTAAGAGGGAAAGCTGCATGTTAATATGTTGCTTCTACCCACACAATGAATGCAACATTGCTACGCATAAGTGGGGGTATGGACCCATGTGGGAGGGAAAAAAGGTGACTTTTCAAAAAGAGGTTAGCCAAGGAATCACTCTGTGCAATTCTGAACAATTTTTTCTGTATTCAGAGCAACTCTCTTGACATACTCCCTTGCTTACTCTGACGAGGACGCCTTTCCCCTGCAAAGAGTAATACAAAGCAAACTAGATGGACTGGCTTTTTGTGAAAGGGTAAATCTACAAAACTCTGCAGCTGAAATCTCAGGAGAACCACTTTTCACAATAAGAGAGAGAGAAACCCAGCCAAAGACCCTTCTCAACAGCTGTGTGCAAGTGTAGCTCTTTCACTACATTTCTCAGAAGGAATGTATGAGGTCATGAAGACCAAGACCTTATCAACCGTTGGATATTTTACTGAGGCAAAACCTTCTCCTTCCACATCCTACTGTGCGGCACAAAGAACTGAGGACAACAAGTAGGCATGCTTTATCTATCACTCTTATAGGCAATGGTTTCTAAGAGTATGTCTTCACTACCAACGTTAAAGTGCTGCCGTTAACATGGCTGTGTGATGGCAGCAGAGCCCTGGGAGAGAGTTCTCCCAGCACTGTAAAAAAAACCCACCCCCACGAGGGGAGTGGCTCCCAGCGCTGATGCACTGTCTACACTGGTGCTTTACAGCGCTGAAACTTGCATGGCTCAGGGGGGCGTTTTTTCACACCCTTGAGTGAGAAAGTTTCAGCGCTATAATGTGGCAGGGTAGACAAGGCTTAAGTGCTTTGAACCAAACACAGCCTGCCACCAAAAAGCAAGAAGAAAACACTTTGTTTACTAACAATGCCAGGTCGCACCCCAGATGGCAGATAGCATCTCAATGACCGAGAGACTTTCTCCCCTTGGGCCGTAGACCAAGCAGCAGGTCCAATGCCGGCTGGCAGAGAGAATCTCAATGACCGAGAGACTTTCTCCCCTTGGGCCGTAGACCAAGCAGCAGGTCCAATGCCGGCTGGCAGAGAGAATCTCAATGACCGAGAGACTTTTTCCATTGGACCATATGAACCGGAACCATAAACTCACTGAACGTTAAATCTCACCAAACGAGTGTCAGTCCATCTTCATCATCATCTCCACACCTGAACGTAGCCGTCATATGAACAACATACCATCCTAACCCAGTGTTTGTACATTGGGGGTAAAAGGTTAAAGGGTCAATCGGGGCTATTGCAGATGACATATTCCTGACGCCACTCCATCTTAAACCGAACTTCTCACCCCCTCGGTAATCTGTACGTTATTCCCTGATCACCAGAAACTTCTACTCCTAAACTCTGCACCATTCACTTTTTTTTTTTTTAAACAGCGTCTTAATAAAACGTTGACATTTGTTTAGTGCTGCAACTTCAGCTGTCTGACGCTTTTTCCTTAAACTCCTGGTTCACAACCCATTGAAGTCAATAGGAGTCCTTCCATCAAATGCAATGGGTTTTGGATTAGGCCCTTATGATAAGAGTCCTGTGGCACTTATTGGAGACTCCTTGCTGCTTTTACAGATCCAGACTAACACGGCTACCCCTCAATACTTGACGCCCTTATGCTAATATACCAGGGCTCTCTGCAAGCAGGAAATCCCAGCTTCCAAGTTGTATTCTTTCCAAAGCAAGTGGGACTGCTGCTTGCTCACCTTTTAACCTCTCAAAGACCAAAGTCAAACTTTTTTTTTTTTAAACAAGTGGGACCGCTGACAAAAATCCTGAAACCATCAGAAGAACAGGAAACTCCCACAAATTCTTTAGTGCCATTAACATTTTCTACTTACAGTTTTCTAAATTCATTACTTCTAATGTCCTTGTTAACAAATGCAGAACAAGAGGAATCCGCCCATGTCAACAAGAGGAATTTGGGATGGGGGTGAAGAGCAGACACTTTGAGTTTGAGTCAGAAGAGTACTTAATAGCTGTTTAAGAGTCCTTATTCCTACCTTATACAGTGATTCTTTCATCCAGAAGGATTGCAAATTGTTCCCAAACAGCAAATAGAAGGGATTACTCACCACTGAAATTTTATTAAGATGATGATAAAAAAAAAAGTGAATGGTACAGAGTTTAAGCATAGAAGTTTCTGGTTACCGGGGAATAACATACAGATTATTGGAGGTGCAAAGTCTGGTTTAAGATCGGGTGGCATAAGGAATATATAATCTGCAATATCCCTGACTGGGGGTAAAAGGTTGATGGGTCAAAGTACAGACATTGAGATATGAGGTTATGAAGTTCATAAAGTGGCTACATCTGGGTGCGGAGTATAATGAGTAGATATGATGATGAGAATGGATTGACCCTCATTTGGTGAGATTTAATGTTCAGCGACTTTATGGTTCCAGTTCATATGATCCAACAGAGAAAGTCTCTTGATCCCTTTCTCTTAGTTGAAGAACGATGTCACTCTGGCTCACGCCTCCTGGTACTGTTGGTGGCCAGTGATGTGCTTAATGTAGATGTCCCTGGACCATCAGATGGTGTCTGAGACCATGAGATGCTGCATGCTACATCCACTCTACATACTTACACTTGCAGAAAATACCACGAGGTCTTTGAATGACCACAAATGATCAGAGCCTTGCTTGCTTGCCACCTCCCAAGAGATGGCATCTCCAACAGCCCAACATCACCTAAAACTATGCTGAGGCACCAGTTCAATAATGACCCAAAAAGAATTGTCAGTTGCCAACACCTATCAGCGATGCCGTTTCCTACAACCCAGAATTTTCATTGGATGGCCTCCCATCAAACTGCTGACTAGACTGGCCCTCCTCATTTTATGAAATCTGATGAGCTCATTGTTCAGTGTGGTAGCCTGAAGAATTCAGATTAATGAAAAAGGTTCCCACAGGCCAGGGCCGGCTCCAGGCATCAGCTTAGCAAGCAGGTGCTTGGGGTGGCCACTCCGGAGAGGGGCGGCACATCCAGCTATTCGGCGGCAATTCGGTGGACGGTCTCTCACTCCCACTTGGAGCTGAACTGCCACAGATTGCGATCGCAGCTTTTTTATTTTTTGGCTGCGTGGGGTGGCAAAACCCCTGGAGCCAGCCCTGCCACTGGCATTAAGTCAGGGTTTACAGAAGAAAGACTGACAGAACTTCAACAGAGGATGTTGTGAAAGTGTGGCTGTAACTTATAATCACCCATTAGTAAATGAGGAGGTGGGGAATCCTGGGTCCTTATAAAGGCTGTATTAATAATGGAGTCTTTAGGGACTCCTGGAATACATAACAAGTAGTATTTGATATAGCATATAGCCACACACCTCACTAGGTCCCGGCAGGTCTACTGTGAAGTGGAACTCTGCCACCTCACAGTTATTCGACTCCTCTGACAGTCTCATCCTAATTAAAACATGACAATAGCTGCAAGGTTTTAGACCGGCATTCCAAGGGCAGCTATTTTCTCCACGGCTGGTGGTAGCAGCAGCTGCACTCCAAAGCTGATGATGTGGTGCATGAAGAATACTAGAAAGTGCGGTGACCTTGTCCAATTCATCTTAGGCATACTCCTCTGAGATGGGGTGACACAGTTTCCTACCCTCTATTTGTCTTTCAGGCACAAACCACTCAATGCTAATGAATGAATGATTAAATGCCAGCTCATGCTACTGTATGCCCTGGATACAGTTACCAAAGTTACAGCACTGAGCTGAGGACATATTGCTCATTTCCTTCGCATTAAATGGTACCAGAGCAGAGAACTGACACTCAGGGATGCTTTGGTGATCACTGTGCCTACATCCAAATCCCACAAATACTGAGTGGTGAAATACAAAATGAAGAGTCTCTCTCTGCCTTGTTTATTTTAATTTTTTGGGTGGGATCAGCTAGGTAGTGCAGAAAATAAGTGTTCACGCTTCAGACAATGAGAATTTTCCTTATCTTTCTACTAGTATTGCATTTAAAGTGAGGTTAAAGAGGAAGCCCCGTATACCTCTTGTAGTGGGACGTCAGTGCCCTGGTAGATAAAGAAAGAGCCTTCTCCCTACTGAAACCTCTCAGGACGTCTAAACGTAAATTTTACAAAGTTTTGTTATTAATATGTCTTTTGCTCTACAGCTGGTCAGGCTCCCCAGATCTGAAAACGCCAACAGGAAAGTACCTGTCCGCTTTGTCTGGGTATGGGAAACCACCCAAGATAGTCAAGCTTGATCCATAGCATTTCCATTGGCTTCAGGCCACTTTGGATGAGGCCTTAATAGGGCATGGACCTGATTCTGATTTCACTTACATTGTTTTTGACACCAATAAAATTCAATTTACATCCACTGAGTTGCTCCAGATTAACACCAGTGAGAGAAGAGAATTGAGACTCAGGGTTAAGAACTTCACTGGTATCTTAAAGTGGACACTAGCAGAACAAAGCTAGCTCAGCACACGTAGGGCACTCTGAAAAGTACAGTAAATAACTAAAATAAAATAAATGTCAGCTGTAGAAAACCATACTGGAGCAGGCATGTTTACATGAACAAATAGGGATAGCTTCAAAACAACTTAACGTCTTTTGATTTTAAATGTCAGGAGAAGGAGCTGGATTATGGAGCACAGTTAAAAAAAAAAGGAAGAAATGGGTGGTATCTGAAATACATTTTAAAAGGGCTGGACAGATGAGTTTCCTGTTCCTACTATTTTTCTATTCTTACAATGAGAGTGGAAGCAGGAACAGCCACCTCCGGTAGCTGAATTATAGTGCCGCCTTCCACTCTACTGAGCCCTGACATTTCGGACTAAAGAATAAACCAGGCTGCAGCTGGAGACCCAGAGATGCCTGGATGTGTCCTTTGAATGTGGTTGCATTGTCAACGAAGGCACTTCAGGGCACCAGTCTAAGTCTCTTATTTCTCTGTCTGCATTTTACAGATGGACTCCAAGATGGTCAGCGGCGCATGCATCACAGTAAAAGAAAAGGGTGCAAAAGCCTGAGACAAAAAGATGCAAACTATAGAAAGATGGAGGGTAAAGAAATGAGTGAGATTAAGAACAAGAGACAAAAGTGAAAAGGATTTCCCACCGCCCCTGTCCCCAATAGTCTACGGAAAGTCCTAGTGATATTTGGCGACGATATCTTGATATCACAGCTAATAGGCTTTTATATTATGGTTTCCATTTTAAACCCTTTTTCTCTAGGAGATTAGAGTCAGGCTATAAACATTTGCTCCAAATAGTGTGCCAGATCAAGCTCCTCATGGAAAAACCCACAAGAGGAAACCTCATCCAGGGGCCCTTGCAGGAGCTCCTCCCCTATCCACCGGGGTGGGCTGAGTTGTGCCCCTGTATAGAAAAGGCTACAGGACATGCTCCTAAACATATCCTGAGAGATCATGGGAAATTAGGTCTATCTCCACTGAGGTCCAATGCTTCCGCACCACCCCACCCGCTCCCAGCTCGTTGGAGCACAGCACTACCAAAGCTGTGCTCCTAGGGACTTCCTTGTGCTATCCTCTGGATCTTAGGGTGGACAGGGAGATCCCACAGGAAATAGAACCCAGTTGAAGGCTGAATTATCTTCTTCACGTAAGCGCCACAGAACCAGAGAGAGAAACATGGACATCCTCACTGCCCAGTCTGTCCATTCAGTTTATAACCCCTGCCCCAATGAGAATCCAGAGGTGTAAAGAGTCCCAGGAAAGGTGTCACGAAGCATCTGAGAGAGGGCACAATCTCTGTCAAGATGTGGCTCTCTTAACTTAGGACTGAAAACAAAACAAAACAAAAAAAATCAAGTGTCATTCAATTTTTTGCCCCACAAAGTTTTAAATTGTTGGTATTTCAGATGCACTAAAGGAGCTCAGCTTTTGATGTTATGGCTTTTGTCACATCACTGGACTCTAAAGGGATACCATAAAAACACTCTTTTAAAAAGTAGATTTTTGAGGGGATTCTCCATTGTCTATAAGGCCTTTTACTGGCTTGGGAAAAGGGTGTCTTTTCCTGGCATTTGCATCCTCTCTCATTTTGCAAAGGTTTATTTTCCCCTTCTTCCCCTTTCCCCCAAAATGGTGGTTTTTCCTCTTGGCTAAATCCATTCTCCAGCGCACAGCTCAGAATATGAGCTGTGTCCCAGGGACGTACGCAGGAGATGGAATCGTATTCCCCAGCCTTCACAACTGCCAAGGTAGCCCAGGCAATGGATACTGTGAGGGGAGTTGGCTGGTGGGATGATACAGCAGCAGACCCACAGGCCTCAATAAATAAATTGGGAGCCTCAGTTTCAGCACCGTTTTATAAAATCTTGAATGTAAAGCATGTATGTTTTAAGATGCAATAGGTAAAATGATCATACCATACAGCAGGGGTTGGCAACCTTTCAGACGCGGTGTGCCGAGTCTTCATTTATTCACTCTCATTTAAGGTTTCGTGTGCCAATAATACATTTTAACATTCTTAGAAGGTCTTTTTCTATAAGTCTATAATATATAATTAAACTATTGTTGTATTAAAGTAAATAAGGTTTTTAAAATGTTTAAGAAGCTTCATTTAAAATTAAATTAAAATGTAGAGCCCCCTGGACTGGTGGCCAGGACCCGGGCAGTGTGAGTGCCACTGAAAATCAGCTTGCTTATCGCCTTTGTCACGCGTGCCATAGGTTGTCTACCCCTGCCATACAGTAACCACCTCATTTGCGGAAGTGCGGAACACAACTCCAATTCAAGTCAATGGGAGCTGAGAGGGTTGCGCGTCTTTTAAAATCAGGCCTGTGTGACCAAGTTTTGTTCTTAAGAGTCTCAGGTGCTCATCTGTCATCGGATTGGCTCAACATTTGTTAAGAACTTTGAGATAAAATACTCTTCGGGTAAGTTTTCCAATGCTCTCAGAATTGGTCTAACTTCTGCTGCCATCACTATATTATTATAAAAATGAGAACTTTCATCAGATTTTGCGTCTCAACAGTATGGAAGTATCCAATTAAATATCATTTATGGTATGTTAAATTACATCAGTGTCCCTTTTTTCTCTCATTTTAATTCTAATACGATTTTTTTCTTGGGTCCATTAATCTGATCCATGTAAAACAGGGAGAGGTTTTATAATAGGATTTGTTTAAATGCCCTCTCTGATAAGACATCGTATGTAGGTAGTTATGAAAACTACTGCAGTGCCTACTGACCCACTAAAAATGCTTCTTCTCATTCTGAAGAATGCATCTCTATGAAGATAACTACAGCAATGTGCACTGCACGTACTCCTTCTCCATTTTTAGCCGCTGAGAGCAGGTGTTATTCAATAACCTCCACAAACAGGCCTAGCTTTCTACCACGTTCACTCTTTGAAGGTATTTCCAGCAGCTAGTCAGATGCATGTTTTCTCCGTGGCAGCTGTAGAAGTATGGTTTCCTGACAAATAATTGTGCTTAACGGGTGTCTGTCCAGGGCAGGCTAAACATCTCCCCTGCCAGCTGTCACCATTGTAAGGAGCAATTAAGGCACATAAGCTTTTCAGGAATAGAGAGGCAGGCAGGGCACTGCTCCAGTAAATACATTTTTTTTTAAAATCGGGGCTCTAGGCATTTTAGCAATAAAACTCGAGATTGCTTCTGTATCCCCATCAACTTCAATTAGCCACTATCAGGACTAACAACAGCTGCTACAGCACAAGATTCTGACTTAAGATAGGGGCTCTTTTCAAGGATGGAAGCATTAGCAACAGCCTGGGGATCAGTCGGAGTAATTCCTTTAACAGGACCATATCTAGGGTTGCATTTGTTACATTCTGTGTTGCCTGTTTTCCTGTACTAAGCAACCACAATCCATTAGTACAATAGAACTACCAGTGCTATTCAACCAGCAGCCATATAGGTGTTGCATCAGCACCTCCATCCTAACAGCAGAGTCCTGTCCACGTACATGAATTGCCATTCACATAACAGACTTCTGTTACAAAGGCTTCTATTTTCATGCTGCTGAGACCTGAACACAAGCTAATGTCTACAAAGCTATTCTTCTGCATATCAGTAGTTCAAAACCACCCTCCCCAGGCACCCGTAGGATTTTTATTTTTTTTTGCGCAACAGATACTGTAAGCTCAATAAACATAAAATCATCTGGTTGCAGATCAGTATGTGACACAAACGTACAGAGAAATAAAACTGCAAAGAGAGAGACTTCATAACATACTGTTTTGGTTTTCACACTACTGCTTGCAATCACCAATAACTATCATTCTAGGTAAGGTGCTCAGATACCACCGTGATGGACACAGTAGACAGAAAAACAGGTCGAATGGATAGATTGATATTGCGTGCCTAGCCATGCAAACAAACACACACACAAATGGGATTCAAATTATCTGGAGCTGCTTAGAGCAGCCTATACAGAGGAGTTCTCATACTGAACTGACTATATTTTTATTCAGAGGTGTTTTTAGAGATGCAAGAACAAATCTCAGCTAACAAGCAAACCTAGAGAGGTTAGGCTTTGATAACTAACCAATTAGCTAGCTGTGCGGAATTCAGTCTATTTCCTACAAAGTCAACCTAAAGCGGCCTTACCTGTAGGGTTGAAAGGAGTCGATCTAAATAGTTAGTCATCGATAAATGTCATTTCACCTGACACACAGAAGTGGAAGAAAAAAAATCCCTCTATAGTAACTGGCAAACCCAGCCTCCTCATCACCTAGCACCCTCAGGGATCCAGTATCCTGGCCCTTTGAGTGAGCAGTGTCAGTGGGGTCCCCAATCGCTGGCCACAAGTCTGCTACCCACAGGCCGGAGCTCGACAGCAGCAGTGTGGCCTCCCCTGTGGCCAAGGGTTTGTCCTTCTTGTCGCCTCCTGACCAAAGGTCTCTGCTCCGCCCAGCCAGGACCACTGCGTCCCCCACACAAAAAGCCCACTTTTTTTTTTATTTTTGTCTTTTTTAAAGTGCCAGCTGTCTAGCTGTAAGAACCAAATACGTTATGGGCAAAATCCTGTGATTTAGACTTTTCAGTTAGGCTTGTTACAAATAAAAGCAGCTTTAACTTTTTGAGTCTCAACATCTACTGTCATTAAATAATTACTGTCTGACACTCCTGTGACATTCTGTACATTGGGGGCGCACCCTGTAACCCACACATTCCTCATTTATCTATAACTGTGATCTTGCATATAAAGCAGGCCGTGTGAAGTATCAGGGGAAAGGCTGATCTGCTGAAAGTCATTTTTCTATCCATACATGTGTATCCTTAATGTATATGAAGTTATGAGAATTGTGTTGTATCGCTGTAACTAAAATATGCTGTAAGTGAGGGAATCAGCCAGATATTAGCTCCCCAGACACAACAGCAAGGAAAGTAACCAACGCCCGAGCGTGATGTCAAACAACCATCAACAGCCATTGTCCAACAAGGGATCTACAAGGCAATGACTCACCTGCATGAGGCCACACCAGGGGAATTGCTCAACTTTGTCTAAAGACTCAGCAATGCCCAGGAGACATGGCTGGACTTGTGTTCTCCAAGCACATGGGACTGAGGGTATAAAACAGAACATAGGAGCCTTATGCTTACCCTTTCTCCTGCCCCCACCTATGCTGCAAGCAACAAAAGCACTCACAGAAGACTGAAGACTCCAGCAGAGGAGACTGGCCCAGGCTTTAAGGGTGAAATCTGTATATTAATCTGCAATATCACAGAATCATAGACTATCAGGGTTGGAAGGGACCTCAGGAGGTCATCTAGTCCAACCCCCTGCTCAAAGCAGGACCAATCCCCAACTAAATCATCCCAGCCAGGGCTTTCTGTCAATCCTGACCTTAAAAACTCTAAGGAAGGAGGTTCCATCACCTCCCTGGGTACCCTTTCCAGTGCTTCACCACCCTCCTAGCTGAAAAAGTTTTTCTTACTATCCAACCTAAACCTCCCACACGGAACTTGAGACCGTTACTCCTTGTTTCTGACATCAGGTAACATGATCCATCCCTCTTTGGACCTCTTCAGGTAGTTGAAAGCAGCTATCAAATCCCCCTCATTCGTCTCTTCTGCAGAGTAATAACCAGTTCCCTCAGCTGTCCTCATAAATGATGTGCTCCAGCCTCCTAATCATTTTTGTTGCCCTCCGCTGGACTCTTTCCAATTTTTCCACATCCTTCTTGTAGTGTGGGGCCCAAAACTGGGCACAGTACTCCAGATGAAGCCTCACCAATGTCGAATAGAGGGGAATGATCACATCCCTCGATCTGCTGGCAATGCTCCTACTTATACAGCCCAAAATGTCGTTAGCCTTCTTGGCAACAAAGGCAAATATCCAGTAGGGTGAGAAAAACTGCTGAATCTAGATGTTGCCCAGTGTAATAGGGTTGAGAGTTTAGACTGGATGCTTATATTTCTTTTCTTTGGGTAACTAACTCTCACTTTCTGCCTATTACTTATCTATCTTTTGCAGTCAATAAATTTGTTTAATTATTTATCTTTACCAGTGAGTTTGCCTGAAGCGTGTGACCATTGTGCTAAGGTTTTGCAAAGGCTGGTCCGCGTCCACTTTCCACTGATGCAGTGATGAACCAATTAATAAATTTGCACTGCTCATCTTGAGCAGTGCAAGATGGAATATTCCTGAGGTACGAGGCTGGGAGGATCTAGCTGGTGCCTTTCCCTGTGTGATTCATGAGTGGCTCTGGGAGCATTCTTGAAATCTAGCTGGGTGTGGGGCTCCACACACGGTTGTGCTGAGTGATCACAGTGCCTGGAGGGGTTTGCTGCTGGTCACTAGCAAGGCACTGTGAGAGACAGCCTCACCAAGAGAGAGTTAAGGGGACATACTGGTCCCAGAGTCCCAGGCTGCACCCCAGGGATCCCGTCACAACTCCATGCCATAAATTTCCCAAATTTGGCAAAATTCAAATAGATAAAAATTAAAAAAAATGCTTAAAAATAACTATCAATATTATCTGTCAAAATTACAAAAGAATAAAAATCCAGTTCCGCTAAGTCTAATGCTATGACTTTGGCAATAAATATTCTATTCCTAAGAGAGAGAGAAAAATTTGTGGCAAGCAGAATCCATGTGCTGTTTTGTTTTCCAAGCCAATGGGTCACAGTTGCGGAAAAGATCCATCCACTGAATTACCCTCCTTAATCCTCAAGTACAGTACTGTGTTATTCAGTGTAACTTATTAACTGAAGGGTATCTATTTCATGGTCATTCATAACACGCAGACATGGATGAAAATTCATTTTTCTCCACCAGCATGGCCATTTTTTTTTTCTTCAAATATAGCTCCCTCTCATTCCCAACCTCAGCTGGATGGAAGTCTCCCTGAAGAAAAAACCCAGCAGCTAGCCTTGCACGCCTGTATAGATACATCTGTCATTTCAAAAACAAAAACAGGCCAGTAAGGGTGCGACTCTTTTGTATGGAAAGAGCCCATTAACAAGATTACATGATGTTAGAGAAACATATATTCCCACTAATCAAGTAATGTGGCACTTCTTAAGTGCACTGGTTTTACCTCTTTGACTCTTGGGGCATTAAAAGCTTGCATTTAAAAGGAAACCCCGCCACTGTTTGATTAGTATTGTTTAAGAAATTCTTGCTGAGCCAGAGAGGAAGTGCTCATTTGGTTTCTAAGGCGCACCACCAAGCAAAATACCATCAAAACAAGATAAACCCCGCAATATGAGCAAGTTTCTCAGCACGTAACTCCACCTAGGAATTTTTCTTAGGAAGTAGCCTTCCGCTGTTCTTTAGTGCCTGTTCACTGAGAGTTTGAAAATCAGGCTTAGTTGTGTCTTCACTGTTGCAAGAGGTCTTAATTATCTGAAGGTGCCTTGCTGTTGTCTGCAGGTTTGCTGTGATACTTATTGTATGAGAGACGCTCTAGTACAAACACTAGTAAGAGACACTATAGTGTAAGCACTGAGTCTGGGCCTGAGCTAACTCCTGTCAGCGACAGGCCCTGGCAGGGGTCACCTCGGAGTCAGAAAGCCCTTCCAACGGCAGAGTGTGCCATGTCCTCCCCTCCACTGGGACCTGCACAGTATTAGCTGGGGAGGAGCGGTGGCCACGGCAGCAGTGAGATGTGCCAATTCAGTCTATCCCCACTGTGGCTTCCACCAGCACTGCACCTGTAGTGATGAAAGCTTCTTTCCCTGATGAAACCATGCACTCTAAGGGTTAACCCCCCTTCTCTTCCCACTCTCCGTGGCCCTTGCTGGCACAGTTCACACACAGACCCATGGGTGTGGATTTAGCCCAGTGCTGGAAGCAGTTCCCCAAATTCCAGTCCCAGAAAGACTGGTCTTGGCTTGGAAAGATGAGCACAAATACTGGAGTGGTACAGTCACAGGCTCTGCCTTCCCATATTGTCACAGACCCACTTGGGCTACACTGCAGACAACATGTTTACAGTTCCAAGTGGCTAACAGCTCCTCTCCTCTATCAGGTTAACGGGCTTCCCCAGTTCTGTTTCCATCCTACCCTCAGTAAGGTAAGTGTCTTCTACCTGCATCACATATCAATACATTTGGCACCACATGCACACAGGCCCAAGTTCAACACTCTCACTGGCCAGCACAACTCCAGGGAAATAAGAGCACTTACAGCAGGGCTGAATATGGCCCAGACACTCAATTAACTCTGACTGAGTACATGGAGAATAGACGACAGCCATGCAATGTCCCTTCCTTTTCCACTGCCTTCAGAACTCACCCATACCTCACTTGTGCCTTGTTTTAATATGGTTTTGGCTCCACTGTATTTTGTATACAGCGAGGGAACAGCATATCAAGAACATCACAGGGCTTTTGCTTATGGTTAATTAACATACTTGTCTATGACATCTGACTCCTGAGGTCAGAGGAGCCACCAAAAAATAAAAATTCCCCTCCAAATTGTGCTGGTGGAGAACAGAAAAGACCAAAGCAACTGGGCAGTGGGACCCTCCGCAAGATGGCCAGCGTACATGCCATAGCCCCCTTTCAGCCCAGCAGAAGTATTCCTGCTTTGTGCCTTGCAAGGAAACAGGAGGCAGGTGATGGGGGTGGGGGGTGGGAAGGGAAGTCAAGAGAGAGAGAGACTGCCTTCTTCATGATCTCTTTCTCAGATTTTCACCCTGTCCCTCTGGAGGAGGACTTCATGGGCTCAGAATACTATGGAAACCCTCCTGACCCCTTTCTATGCCTCCTCTTGGAGTTTTGATCTGACTTTGGTCCCCTCCTGATGGGAGGCTGATTGGGCCCAATGTAACTAGCAGCGGTGAGGAAAGATCCAAAATGTTACAGAAGTGGAAGATGCAATGCAAGTAACAGCTCTGATTTAGAGACAACGACTCAAATAAAAGACTAAGTCATTCAAAACCAGGAAATACAAAAAGCAAAAGGAAATATAATAGAGAATATATTTTGGATCTCTGGATTTTGTTGTTGAAAGATGTTCATAGTTAAGAAGTTTAGGAATTTTAGCCAGCTGGAGACAAGCGATTTCACTCTTAACTGAAACCAGACAGATAATAGAGAGAAACACATCCTACTTTATTTTCTCTGGCCAAGCTTATTATCTTTGTGGGTTTTGTTAATTTCTCCAACAATCACATTATGGTTTTCCTGACAACTGCATGAGCTGAGACTAGCACTTCTATCTGACAGGGGAGAAGAAGCGTACAGGTCAGCACTAAAGGTTACACTGTCGGCAGGCTCTGAATGCAGAGTGACTGGTTAGATTCTAGAATTTTTGCCTGCCCTCCATGGATTTAAGAAGGGAAAACCCTCCCCACCGCATCCCACATCCCCTACAACAACTGACCCACATGGCGCCAACAGATGCCAGAATTTTCCCCTGAAGAACCACAACAGATGAGCAGTATAATCAGATCATACATAATAGCTCTGTAATTGGCATTTTTTGGCAACCTTGCTCTCATTAGTAAAGGTTAAGAACATGGCGAGACAGCAGATAGAGAAGATAACCAGTTTGGGGCTCTTTGTGGCTGTATGACCCCTGGAAGGGGTCCAGAGAAGCCCCACCAAGCTGATCAAAGACATAAAGGGCTAAATGATGCCTCTTCCCAGGCAGAGCGACCCTGTAGATGGGAAGGAGTTACACCATCTGAGACACTGCATCAGGAAGAAATATACCTCTCTGTAGGGTTTGGTACCTCCTAGGTGCTGAGTAGACTTGCTAAACCTTTGCAAAGGTATAGGCAGCACCCCCAACTTCTTCCTCCTCCCATTGTTACATGGTTTCAAGGAGAGATTGGTTGGGCAGGATCATGGCCCTACCTTTCCCCAACTTCCTCTTGAGCAGTATTCCTTAGCACTGGCATGCAAACGATGGCTGCCTCTGGTCTAGTCGCACTGTGAGCAGGGAAGGATTCCCGACATGCCCTCTCTACCCTAGCGTACATGCATTGGGACAGGCACAATTTGGCACAGAGTGTCTGAGATATACTGTTCAGTCAGTCAGCCTAAGCAGAAACAGTTTGGAGAAAAGGAGAGACCTTACTATATTAGATGGTTTATTACTTAGATGCTCCTAAAACAAAGACCTAGGAAAGGATCTCAATGCAGTTACACTGATTAATGCACACGGTGAAGATCTAGCTTAGTATTCATTAACTGTTCATTCTTAATCCACTGCAGTGCAAAGGCCTCTTCAGTACTCTCAAGCCTTTTTACTCCTGCTGAACCTTTTGGACAAAGTACTATCATGCTTGACCAAGCTATGACATTGTCTCTCTCGTTAACACCCTACGGGCAACCCTTATAGGGTCTGTTTCTTTTTCTCAGGCTAAAAAGGCCATTTGGTTTTATTGTTATGGGGAAACCCAGCTTGGATTTTAAAATAAAAAGTTCATGCTAAAGCCAAAGCATTTATTTACCTCACAAATGCATACTGAGATCCCCAGCTGCACGGCACCATAGAAGTGCTATTAAGTATTTGCTAGCAATAATTGGTGCCTTGCTGGTAGTCTCTGCAGATAAAGCATAGGGAGTCCCTCCATCTCCAGAGCTGGCCTCCACTGGAGAGACAATGCAAGGGAAACTTGCATTTCAGTTGCCTGGCAGAACCTGCTCTGTGGATGTACAGGTGTTATTCTCCAGGACGGACCTGCACTCCTGTCTTCTCATTATTTCTCTCCCTCTCCCCCAAGTTAGTTGAATCCCCAGGTTTATTTAGTCCTTCTCCACTGTTGATGGTGAGATTTGTATTGTTTTTGTAGGCAGACACACACACACCCCCTCGGGGAATCTGTCATGGAGACCAAACAGGCCAGCACATGATAGGAGCACTGATGGTAGGATTTTCAGCATCAGCTTAATTCCTCTTCCATTGAAATCAACAATAAAATGTCCATTGACTTTAAGGGAAGCAGAAATAGGGCAATGCTGAAGCATTACTAGAGAATCTATCCTAAATTCACACCCAGACTGTGTCTAGACTTAGCTCTGGGGGACGGGGGGTGTCTCCCAGTTTGAGTAGACATCCTTGCACACCAATTTAATGAGAGGAGCACGAATAAGTCGATGCAGGCTGGAAATCACACCCCTAACTCCAAGTGTACATGTAGCCGCAGTTTTAAAAGGAAGGAACGTGCAAACCTGGGAAGGATAGATAGCAATATACGTTTAGAACTGCTTACAATACTCATGTCCTAGGGATTAGATGCCATCTTGTTTGTTTCCATTCCACATAAATTCCTGAAGCAAAGATATTAAGAAGATCTACCATGAAGAAAGAGACTGCATCCAAGCAGCAGCTCTGACACTGTTTGCATGCCTCCTTGGGTAGGGCAAGCTCGATCGTATTTCGCACAGCTTCTTTCCCCCTTGAGTTTCCCTCTTCATAAACAACAGAGCACACAAAATATGCATGCAGCTGCTAGGGCCCCGTGCTAAGCGACAACAGATTTAGTTTTATTTAATTTGTATAATGATGGTAGATTCCCCCCTCTCCCCGCCACACACACACACACATCTGTTCAGCTACACAGAAAAGTCTCCCCCTCATTCCCTTATAGAGAGTATGTGATGTCAAATGACCAGCCTTTCCTCCTGTTCACTGGCATATTACTAAACTGTGTCACTGACTCCAAGGGCAAAAGAAATGAGACCAATTGGATTGTAATTAAAAATATATTCGACATTTTAGTAGATTAATGATAAAGTCAGTGTGTTCCAGAACACAGGGACCATTCTTAATGAGAGTCATCTCAGAGTTCACTGTTCTAATGCTGCATTCTAACCTTCAGACTTCTTCTATCACTCCTTGAACTGCAGAGGAACAGTTTAATGTAAATACAAGCAAGGTTTTTTTCCCCCTTGTACCTTTAGAAAGAAAGAAAAAGTAGCCTGTTCAAACAGAATGTGTGTGTCTGCTTGAGAGTGGGTGATAATGTAAAAGGGGGGGGGAGGGAAACCTTCCTGGAAGGGAATCATATCATTTGAAATGAAGTATTGACATAAACATTCTGGCATAAAAGGAATGCTGAGGAGAATCCTGAGCACGGAAAAGCCTGAACTGTACAGTTGTTTATGTTAAGCCCTTATGCATTCTGCTGCTTATTACCACAAATAGCCCAGGAAAAGGTGGATCTCGGAGATCTTCATTGGTCTGAAACCATGGCATGCTACAGACTGAAATGGCTCACTAGAACTAGTTTTCTTTTCTGTTTTTCAAATTTTTTAGGCTTTTGCACCAGTAAAATTAAAGACCAATTGCTAAATCTAATTAAGATGCTTATAATCTATTTTATGGTACCATCTCTGTGTTCATGCAGACCTTCCCCAGAGCTCCTCAGCTCTGCTAGCAAAACCATTTTCACCCTCAATTTTTAATTCTGACCCTTTACTCATGGATCTGTTTGCACCAATTTCAATCTGTTTATAAACATATTTCATCCCGTTTTTCCTGCCACACCACTTACCCTATTCCAGGGGCATTGCATTAGGAAGTGAAAATGAACATAAACACAAAAAGGACAGGAGAAATCCCTTGTCCATCAGATGAATGCCACTAATGATTCTTCCTATGTGTCCAAACTCTCTTTTCAACCACTCCTCACCTTGTGGTAGCGATAGCTGCATAAATCAATTGATTGTCTTCTACTTCCTTGCTATCTTCCTTGATCACTTGAGAATTTTCGTTTAGCAAGAATATAGTCTGTGTAAGCATCAGCCTTTGATAGTGAAGTGTGAGTGTTTGAAGACAGACATTATTTGGAATCCAGCGAAGGAAAAGCAGAGATCAATATGTGTGTCTCAGCCCCATCCAGTGACCATCCTCAGAGTGACTGAAGCAAAGCATCAACAACGAGGGAGGAAAAGAAGGATGACCTAACCTTTTTGTCCCAGAAGAGAATCTAACAAAGACAGATTCAAATCAATACTCCTTACAATAGTCTTTTGCCTTGAAGAGCCTTTAGTCAGCACAAAGCTAATCAAGTCTCCTTTGAAATCTCCATGCTGGCATCTGAGCAACTTCTGGAACCAACTCCATTTACTTTTCTGGTATATTTATATTCTGATCCTTTTGAAGGCTTCGGAGTTTGCTTGTCAGCCCTTCCCCTAGCTTGCTACTACACGGAAAGATTTGTCTGCACACAAACTGACAATAAAATAACTGAAATTGCTTTTAATTCACATCTTCTGTTATTTCAGTGGAAGCCTGTGTGTGGACATTCACTTCATAAGAGAAGTATCTTATTTCGATTTAACTTAAGTTAGTAAAAAAAGATTTGAACTAAAATAAAACAGGATACTCTCCACCTGAGTTAAAAGCATCCACACTCAGAAAGAAATCGGAAGAACAGATGGTGGGAATTACAATCCTTTTCTGTGTCAGTTTGTGTACAGAGGAACTCTCAGACTGTCAGACAATGCAAATCGCAATGATTGCAGTTTATTCTGATAGGTCAGCATCCTGGCCTTGTTTGCAGAAGACATAAGGACAAACATTCACATAGAATGCTACCGCCTAAATTACTGTTTAAAGCTGGATTTTTGCAGCCTCTTTAGAAGTCACAGAACAATCTAGTCAGCCTGAAAATTGGCAGGTTGGGTCAGGAGCCAGGAGACACTTTGTGGGGAAAATTCGAGGTCAAAAGATCAAATGGTTCCCGTGACACAGCACTCTAGAAATGAAGTGTTTTGAAGTTTCAGAAGGTTACGAGTTTTTTGGTTTGTTTGTTGCGTGCACATCTACAGAAAGACAAAAGGGTGAGAGGCACAAGACACTTAAATTCTTATAAGACCTCAGTGAGATCTAGTGCATGGTACCAAAACAAAGCTATAAACATGGCAATGTAAAAGCTGCAAATTGTTAGACCTTCTTTTGGAGCTCTGAAGTGGAACACTGCAATGAATGCCATTAAGAGATCATTTGCATAGTACTCACACACCTTATCTAGCTTCCCTACCAGCTTTTTTCCCCAAACTAAAGAGGGACAAGAAAAATGCTGTTTGCTTCCTTCTCAGAGAAGGGTTTGAATGTAGACAACCCCACCATCTCTACCAGGCTCTTTTGCAGAACATCTATTAGAAAGCATATCACACACAATGGATTACACTTATTCTGCCCTCAACCCTGGATAGTTATCTAGGGGGAAAAAATATTAACCACCTTTTTACAGGCTGGGTAGCTAAAGACAACAGAGGTTCCAGAAAATCACTTCTGACAGTCAGAAATAGGCCTCAGGTCTATAGAAGGAAGGGGGAAGAAAATAGGGTGAAAAAAACACACTGAAGTGACTGGAAGACACACCACGTTATGTTGTTGCAGGGAGGGATTAGTTTCAGAATAGGTGGTGTAGGGATGTGGTCTTAAAAGCACATGGATCCTGAAGTTTCATAGAGAATCCCAGCCCCAGTCCCAGATATATGGACCCAGATGAGGATCCAGTCTGACCCTGGGTGATTAATATGAATGACCAAAGGGGATACCAGTGGCTCAGAGCTAGGGAAGGGGTATGTAGCACAGCTGCTAATTACTAGCCACAATGAAGTTGATAGGTGTTTATGACTCCTGCCCAATATGGTGCAGAATTAACAGGGGAATCTGCCTCTTGATTTTTCTTTTATTTTCAATATAAAAGTGCCTTTTATATGATCGAAACTGAACCTCAGTCTAAACATGCAGAAGGCATAACGTGCTGGCCACTGCACGCTCCACAGCCAAGGGCTGAAATGAATAACTAGTTGTGACACAGTTGCTTTGCCTCTGAGTCCCCTATATACAATGACCACATAACAGTTTTGATGATGAGCTCAAAATGGCATTTTGTTGCTTTCACAGCAGCCCCCAGACACGGGTACACTGTGTTCTTTTAAAATATGGCAAGGATAAGAGAGATCAGAAACCCAGAGAAGGGATTCTCAGAGGACTAACGGGTTATATCAAGCCGTTCAGGCAACATCCTCCTCTCAGTCCCAACCTGCATTTTTGTCCATTTAAACCCTTAATGGAGCTTTACACCAAGTGGGTAACAAATTCCAAGCATTCCAAAGCATTCTTTAAAAGTTTCCAAATGACTGTGTCAAGCTGGCAGAGTTCTGATTGTTTTTTTCCTATACAAAAGAAAGAGAAACTGGATCACTGAAATATGCTCATTAAAATGAAGGGCCAGATTCTCCTTGACACTCAAGACAGGTCCACACTAGGGAAAATGGTGTGTTTTTACCATGTTAGCGAACACGTGGCATAACTCAACTGTGGTCAAGGCGGAACACAAGGGTGTTAGCAAGGCTACATCTTCTCTGGAAAAAATGATTTTGCGATAGCTATCCTAGTATAAAATCCTCAAGGAGACAAGGAGCTGTAATGTTACCTTGACCTAGTGGAGGTCAATCCCAGGTGGGAGGAATAGGTCTCGCTGCATCACTAGTTACATCAAGGTAAAAACGACCTGTGCTGTATCTCCACTAGGATGTTACCTATCTCAATGTAACTTGCATAGGCGCCAACTCCATGGGTGCTCCAGAGCTGGAGCGCCCATGGAAAAAAATTAGCACCCACCGGCAACCAGTCCCCCCTTACCACCCCTCTGGGCTCCCACCCACCACCGATTAGCTGTTCTGCAGCATGCAGGAGACGTTGGGGGAAGAACAGGGACCAGGCGCTTGGGGAGAGGCAGAACTGAGTGGGAAGAGGTGGAGCAGGGCAGGAAGGGGTGGAGTCAGGGCAGGGCCTGGGACTAAATTGGGGTTGAGCACCCCTGGGGAAAGGAAGAAACCGGCGCCTGTGGTACATTGTGAGAATTAACTCAAGTTAACACCATACTTTTTTCTTTTCTGTGGTGCAGACAGCGTACGTCAACCTAACATATTAAAACTATAGCTGCCTTGTCCATGCTAGTTTACCATGTGTTAGCTAACACATCTAATCTAACCCACTCTCACAATCCTTTTTTCTTAGTGAAGACAAGGCCTAAAGGTACTCTGACAATGTAAAGAGGCCTAAAAGTAGGTGAAATTACATTTACTGTCACTTCAAGCTCCGTTTACACCACCAGAGCAATGTAAAAGGACCTTTGTGCAAATAAGGCACTCCAAAAAGTCTTTGTGGGATGAAGAATCAAGATTGGTATAATGGAAAGCAACTGGATATGTTGCAATTATCTTCTAGTGAATCAATGCCACTTATTATTGAAATAGAAATATTGTGGTTTTAAAAAAACAAAAAACAAAAACAAAAACCATGACAACTTTGGGTAAGAAAAAAAATTGGCTAAGATTTTCAAAAGTGACTAGTGATTTTGTGTGCCCAACTTGAGATGCCTATCAGAAAATTCCAAGCAGCCATCCATGGAATTCAGATAGGACACCCACAAACAAAGGCCCCCACAATCACTAATCACGTTTGAAAAATCTTGGCCTTCGACTCTACGTTGACATCAGTTTATGAGTGCATCTCACCTTAGAGAGGTTAAAAAAAAATGTTTACAAAAATTTGCAATCCATGGCATTTTGTAAATCCCAGATCTGTGTCTCTCCTCCTCTTTGCACTGAGCCAGTAACTGGAGACTGTAGAGGAAGTTTCTTTAAAATATATCTGCCATAGCAGCAGCATTCTCTGCTTTCCTTTGCCTCATCTTGCACATATTTCTTCTTTAAAAGCTGAATAGGACTTAGCAGTCATCTCTTATTTACACACCTGCCCTCCCTCCCTCTGTCCCCCAATGTAAACCTCAGGGGTAAACTCTCAGCAACTATGAAATAGCTTTCAAAATAAGGTTTGGAACAGAAAATTTCTCAGGGGATACAGCCCATGTCTTAAACTACAAGATATGTTCTGTCTCCGAAGAATACCAGACAAGGGGTGATAACTTCCTTCCTACTTACACAAAAAATTAAAGACCAAAACTCAGGCCTTCCTCTTTCTGTTTTCTGGTTCGATGACTGTTTTGCAAGTATGGGCCTGTATTCTCACTTTATGGAGGTTACATGCATAGTATTCCTACCAAAGCCAGAAATAATCTGGACACGGGACATGGAATGGAGTGCTTGGATTATGGGCCTCAACCCTTGTCTTCCAACATTCTATCCATAGCTCTGTCCATGGAGAATATGCAAAGGACAGATTTTGGGTCCCACTTGGATATCTTTTCCCCACATGTACATACACAGAAAAGGTGGCCTGAATTTGGCATACAGGTATTTGGGCTTAAACAAAGGTTTTGCGAAAGGGTGTACAATACCCCCACACCTCCTTAAACTCCTGAAAACCCCAAATCATTCCCACACACCCAGTCATCTGAGATCGCTTATACAGCAATCGTTTGCAGTGAAAAGATATTTGCAATTGCTTGTATCCTATTGTACCTTTTTGTGACTTTAGCGTCTGTATCATGGCACAAGGAGGACGTATGTACTTGTGCAGTACACTGACCAATGGTAAAGCAACACATGCAACTATGGCACCACATAAATGATTGAGGGTGATCACTTGTGCATGTCCCCACTGTGTCATGCTGTGAATTAGATCATCATACTAACCAGGAGCCCCAGATTTTGAGGGACTGTTCTGCTTTGACTGTCAAAGCCCCCCGTCTTCCCCCATCTCTTCCCCCCTGTCCTGCGGAGCTGGTTGGGCTCTGCTCCGCTCCTGGCATTGCAATCCGATGGGAGGTGGCCGGGTCACATTTGACTGAGTGGCACTGCAACTAGTCGCAGCACCACTCACTCCAATTTGGCCTGGCCACCCCCCACAGCAGAGGAGCTTGCCAAAACCCAAGATGTGCTGCAACCCCGTGTGCCAGGGCCAGGTTGCAATGCCTGGAGCAGAGAGCTGAGCCCTGCCAGCCCCACAGGACAGGAACTGCACAAGCTGCCGCTGCAGGGTGAACACACAAAGGGCTTGCTCTGCAACTCCCTGGGCCTCCCACCCACTAGGGCAGCACCGACCCCTCCCAACCCTGGGTCTTATCCCCCATGGGGCAGGATTTGTCCTGCTTTAGCCACTGGAAATGTCGGGGGGGGGGCGTGCATTGTTAGAATCATTTGGGTCCCCCCAACACACACACATATCTACCTTAGGCTAAGTAGAATACTGATCAAGAAGTGAGTCCTAAACAGCTCTTCCCCTCTGCCTATAACCATTCTCCCTCCCCTGATCCCTTGAGAATGAAGAACTTGAAAGCACTTCCTATTCATTATGCCTGACCTGACTCCAGCCTCACCTACTACACAGAGAGTCAGTTATTGATTAGGTAGATTAAACTAGGAACGGCTCTTACTGCAGATGGTATGTAACAAATCCAAACACGTGAGAGACTCACGACCCCTTTAAAAACTGATCCAGTCAAAGTGATTCACAGATTCATGTGGAAACACATTTCTTTTGGTCTATAAAGAACAAGTGTCACATTCGCAAAAACATCTCAAAGGCAAAAAGGCCATTAAAATCCTCATGTAAACCCAACAGTTTGCTGAGACTAATAAATCCCCTTTATATAAAGTAAATACATAAAGAAAACAGACCTACCTACAGGCTAGTTAAGCCCTGCCTTAGGAAAGAGTTCCATCATCCATTTCTTTCAGTGGCATGGAAAAGGGAACTCTGAAGAATTTAATGGATTTTATAATTCACAGGTGTAAATCTACTGTAATAATCAAATCATAAATCCTGGGGCACTTGGTGAACAACTAAGGAAATGTGTTCCGCATGAAGAATCCAAATTCATTCTTTATTTCCAAACACAGAAGAATTTATCTTCAAGGTCAGTTTAATGACAAATTACTCTGTTCCATGTACTCTGCTCCAAAACTGCTTGCTCCTAACCGTTTATTTAGGTAGAGAAAAACTCTTCTCCGGTCTATGATTTAAGTATACTGTACATTTTAGAAAATCGGAAGGACCCATTAAAGGTCTGATCCAAAGTCCATTAAAGTCAATGGAAACCAATCCATTGGGGAGGTTTAGGTTGGATATTAGGAAAAACTTTTTCACTAGGAGGGTGGTGAAGCACTGGAATGGGTTACCTAAGGAGGTGGTGGAATGTCCTTCCTTAGAGGTTTTTAAGGCCAGACCTGACAAAGCCCTGGCTGGGATGATTTAGTTGGGGTTGGTCCTGCTTTGAGCAGGGGGTTGGACTAGATGACCTCCTGAGGTCCGTTCCAACCCTGATATTCTATGATTCTATGTCGTCAATGAAAACTGTGCATGTATGTCATCCAAACTCCCTATAGGGCCTGTTCCAAAAGCCCACTGAAGTTACTGGGAGTTGTGCACACCTTTTGGAGGGCAGAATTTGGTCCAAAGCCTTGAAGGGTGACACTATCCAACTGCAGAGAACAAGCATAAGATGACCTTAGGCACAACTTAAGGCCCATGTCAATGGCTTCAGAAGTGCATGGGGTCTTGTGGGCCCCCACAGACTACTCTTAAAAGTCTAGCATCTGAATTAATAAAAGGAATCACCGAATCAGTATGGTCAAATGCTAACCAGCTGGGTTTGTGAACTGAGGCAGGAGTCTGCAGTACACAAAAGAAACGTGCACTTATTTTAAAAGTTGTTGTTTAATTTTTGAGTCTTTTGCATCTTTCGTCTTTGCTGGACCCTAAAGCCGGGATGAGAAGGGGCAAAATGACAGTTAATGACTATAATTAAATGGAAGTGAACAATAGCAGCACCATGGTCTCTAGGACTTAAGGGGAAGGTAAAATGCACGCACTAGTTAGGACCTAATACTATAGTCCCTGAACAAGAAAAGGCCTGTTGCCTTCACTGGCAGTTTTGACTGTGTATGACTGCAGGACTGGGCCTTCATATTGTAACTATATATGAGCCAAGCAAATGGAGCATCCTCCAGATTTATAACGCTCCACAGATGCAACAAAACAGGCTATAAGAATGTTTATTGGGAAGCCAAACGGCACAACACTTGAGCTCACTCAGTTTCCTAAACATTGAATTATTCTCAACTATACTTTTCCTTTTCTAGAGAAAGGCTTGTTCATTTCTGCAATATGAATGACCTAGTCATCCTCCGAACCCTATTTGAACATTGTGACATTCACAAGCTGACATGGTGTTCTCTAAATGGCAGAGATAGGAACCAGATTGACCATATCATGATCAATGGCAAATGGCGACACTCACTGACAGATGTGAAAGTGAGAAGGGGTACAGATGTTGGCAGCGACCACCACCTTGTGACAGCCTCCATCAAGCTAAAACTGAGAAGAGTGGGTCCACCAAACAAGGGACATAGACGTTATGATATAGACAAGCTGAAGTCCCTTTAAATAGAGAAAGCCTTCGTTCTGCAGCTAAAGAACAAGTTTCACACACTTGCAGACCTTGATGAAGAGGAGGGGAATGCAGATGAGGAGATCAACAAGAAGTGGGACAAAGTAACAGCAGTTTATAAACAGAGCAGGGAAGCCTGTCTAGGCTACAGGCAGAAGAAGGAAAGAGTGGATTACACCCAGCACACGCAACACCATAGAAACCAGAAGAACTCTGAAGAAAAACTTTTTAGACACAAAATTGCAGAAGCTAAAAGGACAAATACCACGAGCAGTATAGCAAGGCACAACGGGAGGCCAATTGTCTTGTGACAAACGGGATTATAGTGATAACCGGGCAACACAAGGAGAGGATGCAGCTACTCGTGGTGAACAAGGAACCGTCTACAAAATGATGCGGCTTATCAGTGGTAAACGGCAGACACCAAGAAACACTCTCATCAGGAACAAACAAGACCACCTACTAACAACTGAAAAAGAACAATAAATGCGCTAGACAGAGCATTTCAAATAACTGCTGAACAGGGAGCCACCTAAAGAGGAAACAAACATTCAGGAGGCAGAAGAAGATCTTGATATCATCACAGACACTCCAACTAAGGAAGAGATCATTCAAGCCATCAAATCCTTAAAAAATGGGAAAACTACTGGCAAGGATAACTTGAATGCAGAATTGTTCAAGGTAAATCCTCAATTAGCAGCATCTATTCTGGTGCCTCTATTTACATCAGTCTGGGAAAGGGAAAAAGTGCCAGATGAGTGAACCAATGGGGTTATAGTGAAGATACCAAAGAAAGGAACTCTCAGTGATTGCAATAACTGGCATGGTATCACACTTTTATCTGTGCCAAGCAAAGTGTTGTGTAAGATCATAGTCCGGCATATATCAGAGGCAGTTGACAGCGTTCTCAGAAAAGAACAAGCTCATTTTCAGAAAGGGCGTGGCTGCACAGACCAGATCTTCATTCTACGAAACATAATAGAACAGTTCTTAGAATAGCAATGGCAACTCTACGTAAATTTCATAGACTTTGAGAAGTCTTTTGATAGCATTCACAGGACCATATGGCATATTCTGTGGGCATATGGAATTCCTTTCCGTATCATTGACGTCATCAAAAGCTTCTATTTCAACTTTACATGCAGTGTTGATCACAGTGAGCTTAATTTTGAAGTCGAAACAGGAGTACGTCAAGGGTGTGTCATGCAATCCTCTTCAACACTGCCATTGATTGGGTAATGCGGTGTACAGCAAAAGACATGTCAAGAGGCATTAAATGGACACTCTTCTCATCCCTTGAACACCTGGACTTTGCAGATGATGTCGCTCTCCTATCACATACCCAACACCCTATACAAGAAAAAACAACTCAACTCAATGCATTCAGCCAGCAAATTGGACTGAAAATCAACCAGAATAAGACAGATATCATGAATTTTAAATTGCCACACCATCACCAGTACGGATAGAAGATTGTTCTCACCAATGTAGAAACGTTCACATACTTGGGCAGCACCATCAGCTAGGACATCCAGAACAAAATCAATAAAGCCAGGAACACCTTCAGGAGCTTAAATACAGTCTGGAAATCATCAAAATACAACACCAAAACCAAACTCAAGATTTACCGGAGCTGCGTACTTTCAACACTACTTCATAGTGCAGAATGCTGGGGAATGAGAAAGTATGACATGTCCAAACTGTTTTCATTCCTTATAACCTTAAAAAAAATCTCCCGTATCTTTCGGCCCAGAACAATCTCAAACCAAGATCTATTAACACAGAGAAGCCAAGAGGATCTGAGCACCATCACTGCCAGGAGTAGCTGGAGATGGATTGGTCACATCCTTCGGATGGAAACTGAGTCCATCACCAGCACAGCAATACGAGGGACATCTAAAGGCAAGCGAAAACGAGGCCGCCAAAAACAACATGGCAAAGAGCTGTGGAAGCCGAAAAACCTGGGGCACAGCTGGGGAAACACTGAAAGATGTGCCAGAAACAGACAGGAGTGGAGGAGCTTCGTCACTTCCCGAAATGCCAAAGGTGTAATAGGAACATGATGATGATGATACTTTTCCTTCTGGCTGTGCCTGCTTCAAGCAAGGTTTGGGAACACAGTCATGTCCCCTACCCCTTTGGTCTCCCATTTCACAGAACAAAGGAATACGGACATGCCAGTAGTTTTTCTGATAGGGCACCTTGACAGCAGTTCACACCACAACTGCTGTGGTGACTGTACATACTCCAACAAAAGTTACCCATTAGGATTTAAGGAAAAAATGGTATTGAGAGGGAATTACAGAGGTTTGTTTAATCTCATGAAACAATTATAAACCCTTATGGCAAAATTCACTTCTTCTAGTGTGCAGATCTCTTTTGTATATTCTGCATTGTATCAAGAGGACTCAGTAGGATGGCATCATGGCTGCCAAAATCATTTCAGTCTAAAACAGCTATTATTCTATTGGCTCTTGAAACTAGCTGTGCCTGTAATTTTGATCTTGCAAACACTGAATAGCAGAAAGGTCCATCTTTAAATAAGAAAAGGAAAAAGGAGTTTTAAAAACCATTGGGTCCAAGTTCAGTTTGTTTGGAAAATGTCTCAGATATCTAGGCCTGGTTTCCAATTTCTCATCCCAAGCCTCTGGCTTTCCGTGACAGTTTCGATTGTTCCATGTTCTCCTTCATTGCTCTCTCAGTCTTTTAGAGGCATTCTGCCCATCCCATGTAGGTGCACAGGATCCCAGCTATAGTAGGATAGATATAGGTCTGCTCTGGGGGGACAAGATTTTTGGAGCCCTTACCTGGAGCGTGCACCCCTTGCATGCTGCTAAACCCAGCTTTTCAGAGTCTGCCTGAACTGAAACTCAAAGGGTAGGTCCAAACTGCACACGGCTTATGGTAGTGGATAAAGTACAGACACTGCATGCCTTCCTAGCATAGGTGCAGACAGCACTGTAGATGGTGAGGCACTGCTTAGATGAGTAGAGTACCAACACAACAGAAACCTTAGGGCAGTGGTTCCCAAACCTGTTCCACCGCTTGTGCAGGGAAAGCATCTGGCAGGCCACGCCGTTTTGTTTATCTGCCGTATCTGCAGGTTCAGCCGATCGCAGCTCCCAGTGGCCGCAGTTCGTTGCTCCTGGCCAATGAGGGCTGTGGAACGCGGTGGCCAGTACGTTCTTCAGCCCGCGCCGCTTCTTGCAGCTCCCATTGGCCCGGAGAGGCGAACCGCGGCCACTGGGAGGCGTGACTGGCCAAACCTGCAGACATGGCAGGTAAACAAACCAGCTCGGCCCGCCAGGGGCTTTCCCTACACAAGTGTCAGAACAAGTTTGGGGACCACTGCCTTAAGGTATGTACCCTGCACGGACCTCTACACGCCCAAGCAGTGCCTCCACTTCTACACTGCTATTTTTAGCAATGTAGCATCCTGCTGCTGGAGCCTTTCCCTGCCTCAGGGAAAGACTCCAGTGGTGGGGAAAAGACTCTGGCAGGAGAGATGCAGCAAGGAAAAGCGTTGGCTGCCTCCCCCTGCCAGAATCTTTTACTGCTGCGTGTAGTTACACATGGCAGTTTGTACACCATCTGCTTTTCACCGCAGCATGTAGCTACATGTACCCTATACTCCATCGCCCATGGTGTTCAGTACAGCCATAGCCACACAAACACCCAGGGCTGTTTGGGGACAGAGCAGATATGAGCATGTCTGAATTGCTGTTCCAGACCATCTGCAAATTCTGGTAGACCTCACAGCACTTACTCATGCTCAGTCCACAACTGCAAGATTATCATCATAGGCATAAGAGGCAGAGATTTATTGATTGTTGTATAAAATGAAAGCTTAGCTTCTGGAGTAAAAGATGTGGGCCCCAATTAAAAATACCAGCTCAGCGAGATTTCAAAAGCTGGCCAATCCAAGCCTTGGTAGCAGTGTTTCTATATACTCCAAGAGAGGCAGAAACCACAGAACACAAATTGCTGCTGCAAAGTAGCAGTCGCTTACATGGGGCTTGCCATCAGAAAAATGCGTGGAGCCTTGAAGACAAACTATGACGATGAAGTTTGCAACCCTTGTTTAGTAAGGGCAGCTCAGTAGCCAGGATTGTGGAAGGCAATAAGAGATGGACACATGACTCAGCAATGACTGAATATTTGCATATTTCCCCTCCTGGTCTGCTTTTGTTTTGATGCGTTTCTATGGACTTGCCAACCTTTTTCTGGAATGGGAGTTATATGGAATGCGATGCATTGAGGTTATTGCCAACTTATGGAACAGCTGTGGTAGAGATCTCCAAAAAGAGAATGTAGCATGCAATTTCATGGAGGAACCCAGATGGTATGGGATGTTTCTTCATTTTCTCTTGCCACTGAATTGTAAGTGGGGATAACAAAGCAAGGTTGGTTTTCCTTTGCAAAACCTCATTGGTCAGATCTGAGTTGTTTAAAACCAAACCTGGGGTGACTTTGATCCCAAACCTCCCAAAAGTTCAGGAGGTTCAGATAAATGGTTCCAGTTTTGACCTCTCTCAGTTTCAAACACCAACAGATAAAAACCAGGCCTGGGACTAGGCAAAACCTTGATGATGGGTATTTTGTTGTTCTGAATATCAGCTTCTGAAACTTTCCAGTTCTAGTTTACCTGAAAGCCCCAAATATCAGAAGAGAGGGGCAGTGCAGCTAAATAGTTCTGGGTTTGGTACAAAACTACTTAAAAAAAAAACAAAAAAGGATCTAGAATTTGGCACGAGTTTTCGGAATCTTAATAAAAACTTTTTTTTTTTTTTTTTTAAATACACAGAATTTCTTCTAAGAGGAAGGTAAGCTGCACAGCGCGAGGACTATCTTCGGTCTGTTTTGGCCAGTATAAAATACATTGTCTGTGGATAACAAAGGCATAGTAATAATTTGTTCTTGCAGCTTTTATCTTGTATCTTCTCCCTTGTGTAAGAAAATATTTTTATTTTTTCCTCTCACAGGATGAAATTATTATTGTTGAGGTGTTTCTAAAAGACCTTTTATGTGCAAGAGCGATGCAGCGCTGCAACCCACGCAACAATAAACTGATAAATAGCTACTAAAATGTAATAGGTAAAATCCTGGCCCCCAGGACTGGAGCATTGCCATTGATTTCAATAGGGCCAGAATTTCACACAGTGTTTCTATTTGAATGTCAAAAATGTTAAGAGTCACTGGCACAGGAATCACACAGAAAGGGAACAGCTGGGACCAAATTGCTTTGTAACCACTTGCAGATTTTGACCCTCGGACGATAAAGATGCTCTTTGAACATGTTCATCTTGAAAAGGAGGTGAATATTTTCCAGAACAAAACAGTTTAATTTTAAAAGAGCCTGGCCCTGATGCTATACTTTGCCTTTTAATCAGCCTGACTGCAGTGAACAGACTTGTACCAGGGGTTACTCAGCACAGAGTTTGGCCCTGTTTCTTCAAGCTAGAGATTTCTCCAGTACACAGTACTTGTTGCAGCTTATACCATATTCTTCTCTTGAAATCCTACTTTCCACAGTTCTGGTCCTGCAGTCCTTACTGAGACAAAAGTGCCCAATAGAAGTCACAAGAATAAGAACTGTACGATCAGACCTCATACTTCCTCCATTTTAGTCTAGTCTTGAAAGTCACCTAAGCACTTGTTTCCCTCTGTACAACACGTTCCATTAGTTTCTTGGTCTTCCCAGTATATTCAAATTTGGGAAATTTGTTTTGTCCTTTCCTGGGTACAGTTTCCTTGGATTTCGTGATGCATCAAACAGCAAAATTGGCAATTCAATCGCAAACAGGTTTTTAGAGCAAAATCATTGGTGATCATTTTGCCTCCCAGATAATCTGAAGTCTTTATCTCACAGCTTTGTTACTGCAACAGCATCCTGTTTGCATGAGGGTAATTTTCATCAAAGCAGGATGTTTCCTTTGGGATTTCTGTTGCCCACGCTTTGATTAAAAAGAAATCTCATTAGAATCCTTCAGTGCCACAAGTGAATTAAACTAATTAAAATTATAGAAGATGAGACAAAATTATTTTCAAAAGGAAACAACTGTTCCTTAAATCACTGCGTTAAATCGTTCTGTTTTAAATATATAAATTAATACTAGGACTTGGAACATTTTTGTCAGGGTTATCTATCCCCACCAGGTCTTCTCTAAGTATTACTACATAAATACCCAGTAGGACAAATCCCATTCTCCATCACACCCAACAAACCCACTGAAGTTAATGGATGTAACAGAGAGCAGAACTTGGTCCATGAAGTCTTCCTTGAGCTAAGATGAGTTCACTCTTGCTTATGTTCAGGACATAAACTGGCTGTTATCACGGGTCACTTAAAAATACTACTGTATATAGCTTAGCTGCCAAGTGTTCACTTCTTTACAGAAAAGCTACTGCTAGCTATTTGAACAATTCCATTTTAAATTATAAATCTAATGATTGGCAAAATATTTATGGTCCGGGTGGCTGGTGGAGGGAGGGGGGGGGGGAATAGCCTCCATCTACACGACACACCACTGGCAGCAGCGCACAGGGTGTATGTAGCTACAGACTGCTGTGAAAAGCGCACTGTGCCCACACTGCGGTATGTAGCTACATGTGTCAGCGAAAGGCTCTGACATACAGGAGGAAGCGAGCAGGTTTTCTGGCAGCAGGGAAAGGCTCTGGCCGGGGGGCAGGAGCTGGCAGATCCTGTCCCCGCTGTTGGAGCCTCTCTCTGTGGTGGTGAAGGGCTCCAGCTGTGGGCAGCTGGTAGAAGCTTTGCCTCTTTCTTCCCCCTGTCAGAACCCTCCCCACAAAGGAAGGATGCTCCAGCAGTGGGGAGCTGGTGGCCTTTGCCTGCTGCCAGAGGCTTTCCCTGAAATGGGGAAAGGATCCAGCAGTGGCAGCTTCCCCACTGCTGTCCCCCACCACTCTTAGAGCCTTTTCCTGCAGCAGGGAAAAGCTCCACAGCAGGGAGCTGCTGCAGCCTTTCCCCACTGCCAGTCTTTTGCTGCAGAGGGGAAAAGCTCTGACAGCAGCGGGGCAACAGGATACTACACTACTAAAAACAGCAACGTGGATGTGGAGACACAGCTTGGGCGAAGAGAGCACTACAAAGGGTATATGTACTTGCACACACAGCCACACCCCTCAGGCATGTATTTACTCTACTGGCCTAAAGGGTGCTACAAGAGCAGCCACACTCTTACTGATACCCATGCAAAAGGGACTAGGCAGGTATGCATGCTACACACTGCCAGAATAAGGGTGCAGTGTAGACTCAGCCTGGGTGTTGAACTATCTCCCGTCGCACTCTTCTTGTATCTTGCATTCTTTGACTGCCAACACTTTAGGGTGGGAAATGTCTCTCCCTATGCTCTAGGTCCTGTACAAATGCAGTGGGGCACCTATCTGAATTACAGCTTCTAGCTGCTACCATAACACAAATAATAACAGTAATTCCTTGGGGATTTTATTCTGCAATTTTCACACTAATCTAAATTCTCATTACCAAACTCTGAGGGGTCATACATTTCATAGTCCTGCTGCAAGCCCTTGGGGAATACAATGAGCAAATGGTTGTGCTTCTTTGTAAACAATCTTGGTTTGGAAGTCAGCTATAGCACAGCTGTGGTAATTTATTCAGTCCAACAATTGCATTTGCTTGCACAGCACTTCTGTGTTGAAGTTAATAGGGCTCTGTATGGGCCTCTGTGCAGAATAGGGGCTTGGGGTCTCCAGGTCCCCCCATACATCCTTGATTTAACTATGGTCATCAATCAAGAGTGAATTTGTTCAGAGTACTAATCACAACAAAAAGCACCTTAAAACCCCTTGAGACAGCTTTTAAATATCTCATAACTAATCAACCCCACCTACTAAATCACCAGGCTGGGCACGTTGAGTGGTTTGATTAGAAAGATATGAGATAAGATGGGGGAAATGGGGCCAATATGGTTCTCGAACTTGTGCTATTTTCTCGTTACTTGTGCAATGCTGCTGGTTAATTACATTTATGATAATATTCTCAAGGAAGCAAACAAACAAAAAAAAAGATTGTTATGCCAAACATAATAAAGTGGAATGGCAAGAGACTTCCGGTCAAATTCTGCTCTTAGTTACGCCAGTGTAAATTTGGAGTCATTCCACTGAAGTGAGTATGAGTTTAGCCCATTGTAACTAAGAACAGGATTTGAGTCTCTTGGGTTATGGCTACACTGCAATAAAAAAAACAACACAGCACCAAATCTCAGAGCTGCAGGGCTAAAAACTGCTGGAGTCAGGTCTCTGAGACCCTCTCCCCTCATTGCATCTCAGAGCTCAGGCTCCAGACCGAGCCCAAATGCCTACACTGCAATTTTACAGCCCTGCAGCCTGAGCCCCAGGAGCCCAATCTGCTGCTCCAGGCCAGCTGCAGGGCTTTCACTGCAGTGTAGACGTACCCTTGGTTTTTAAAGGCTTCACTATCTGAGGTCGGGCATGTTTGTTTTTTGTTTCACACTATCAAGAAATATAAGTTTGACCTATTCACTGCCGTTGACCTTAGAGAGGGCTAGGTGAATGCTAGTAGAAGATTAGACATAAATGGTCAGTGGTCATGATGAGTAAGAAGTCCAGGTGCTTAAGACTGAAGTTAAAAATAAGCTGAAGAGAGGGGGAAAAACACATGGCAGCGTTAATGGCCAAGTTCTGCCCTTGGTTACTTCCATGACTGGTGTAATCGAGGTCAGAACTTGGCATTTAAGCGTTTAACTACAGCGTGCAGAGACAAGGAGAAAACATTTTAGAAGTTGCATGAGAGTAATTTTTAAACTCTTCTTGATACTGAGTGTGATTGTATGTAACCCTGTGCATGGCTGTGGGAAAGCAGTGCTGGGAAAGGGGCTAGAACGCTTCAAACCAGCACTCATGGGCAGGAAGGGCTGCCAACTTTGGTTGGCTGAATTTCTGGAGGTTTCATCAAGTGACCTTACCTTTAATTAAAGATTAATGTTTAATGTCTGGGGACTCCAGGACAATCCTGGAGGGTTGGTAACTCTATGGGCAGGATACAGGTAACAGTCTTTGGTGAGGCGTGTTAGCACTGTGCCCCGCTAGCACCAATTATCCCACCAGCCTCCTGAAAAGCAATGGATGGAACTATTGCCCTGCATCTCCTCTGCAATGGAGAGGGCCTGGCAAAAAGAAGAGGGCACCTATCCTGTACCAATAGCTGGTGCTTTGCCACAAGGAGAATTCTGGCTGTTTCTGGTAGAACACTGATTCTCAAACTTTTGTACTGGTGACCCCTTTCACACAGCAAGCCTCTGAGCGTGATCCCCCCTTATAAATTAAAAACACTTGCTTATACATTTAATACCATTATAAATGCTGGAAGCAAAGTGAGGTTTGGGGTGGAGGCTGACCACTCATGACCCCCCACATAATAACCTCACGACCCCCTGAGAGGTCCCGACCCCCAGTTTGAGAACCCCTGTGGTAGAACTGCATGCAACTCCCCATGGCTCCTGCTCCCCTTTCTCCAGCCTAAATGCGGGTCATCGCTAAAAAGCCACCCTCTAGCTTTTCGAAGGGGAAACAAAAAAACCCATGTCATGTACTGTTACTGGAAATGGATGTTTGGAGCAGGAAGAAAGAGTTCATGTCACAGCATTCTTGCTGGAGAGTTGGCTCAGGAACTTTGGCAGCGCTGTGTCTTGCTTTAAGCAAGCTCCATGCATTCCCGCCCTCCAGCAATGTCTCAGTTACATTTCCAAGTCCCACTCCAAACCACATTTGTCATTACTTCAGCCTTATCTTCCCCTGCCTTACTGGGTGGTATAACACTCTGTACCTCAGAGAAGCACCCTGTAATCCCATATTCACCAATGGGATTAGGAAATGTTTTGTATAAAGTATGCCTTGTGAGGTAGCATTTAAAAAGCCTTGATCTGTTGAGCCTTAATAGCCTGTATAGGAAGTTATGAAGTATTGCTATATGTATAACTGAAATATGTTGTGAAGTTGGAAATGCCACTGGCCAGTCAGCCAGCCTCCAACAAAGGATGGCCATCAACGCCTGTCTGGCCAATCAGGAAGAATCCACTATGCCAGAGGCTTCTCAGAGAAGGCACATATGCAATGGGCGGCCCAACCCAAGTCACAGCAAGGATCATTCTAGCAGCTGGAAGAAGATATAAAAAGAGAGACCATGACATCATCACTTGGCCTCTCTATCCCCCTCAGTCTCAACTCCTGGAAGATCATCTGGCAGACAAAGACCAGGGAGATTGGTCCCAGGCTGGAAGGGGGTCCAGTCTGTGCATTGAAGAACTGTAAGCTGCCTGTACCATCGGTTAAGGTGAGTGACTGATTAATTCTAATTTACACAGAATAAGCAAGATCTGACACTGCAAATTTATTTCTCTTTCTTAGGTAACCAACTTTATAAGTAGCAAGCATTAAGATCAATCACTTACAATCTACCTTTCTGCAATTAATAAACCTGTTTTATATTTTACCTAAAACAGTTTGTTTTTTGGTTGAAGTGCTTGGGGAATCTCAGCTCAGATTACAAAGGCTGGTGCATGTCCACTTTCCTATGAAGTAGTAGTGAACTTATTAATGAGTTTGCAGTGTCCAAGGGAACCTTGAGCAGTGCAAGAAGGTATAGTCCTGGGGTGCAAGACTGGGGGGTTGGAAGGAATTGGCTGGTGCCTTTCTATTGATAGTTCATGAGTGGCTGGAAGATCATTCATGTGACCCAGTTGTATGCATCCCTGCCTGCGCATGGCTGTGTAAGGGCAGTGCCTGTCAGAGGCTTGTAGCTTGGCATTAGCATCACAGTGTGCAGGACAGCCCAGGCTGATGGGTTTGGAATGCTCAACAGGCCCACAGCCCACGTTGCACCCTGGGGACCTGTTACAGAAGGCTTTAGGCATAAACTGAATAGATCAGGGGTCCCCAACTTGGTGCCCGTGGGTGCCATGGTGCCCGCCAGGGAATCCATGTGCACCCGCCAGACAAGCAGCCGCTGAAATGCTGCCGAGAAGTGGCAACGTCAAGAAGCACTACCGCCAAAATCCTGCCGAATTTCGGCAGCGACGCCTCTTGATGACGCTCCTTCATGGCGGCATATCGGCGGCTCCTTGTCCAGCGGCCATGGTCCTCAGCGACTAGTCATCTGGTGCCCACCCCACAGAAAAGGTTGGAGACCACTGGAATAGATGGTCCCCTAGGGCTCCCCATGTGAGGGGCACCACTGGAAAAGTACTGAGACTGCTGGGAGCATGCTCCACCCCAAATTCCTCCTCTTCAGATGTGGAGTTTCTGCTCATCTAATCCCCTCCTGGAAAGTGGTGTCCTCCTTTCTGCTTAGTCATCCGCAAGAAGCATGTTCAGCGTTCAAATATGTTCCAGAATTTTGTGCTAGCCAACAGCTGTGGCACTGCCTTCTAGGCACCTCTGTAAATGGTACAAATGATTCTGGGGCATAGCTGAGAATTAGAGACACCTGCCCCAAACAAAGCCAAAATGGAGACTCTTCTGGAAGACGACATGACAGGTGGACTGACTGACTTGGTGGATGAGGTGCAGAGGTGAAAGTAAGCCGGTACAGTCCAGTACAGCGTACCGGCAAGAACCAGTATGCCGTGCCGGACCGCACCGGCTTCCACAGCGGGGATTTAAAGGGCTCTGGGCTCCCCACCCGGGAGCCCAGAGCCCTTTAAATCCCGCCCGCAGCTTGGCACCCAGGCTGGGGCCAGGATTTAAAGGGCTTGGAGCTCCCACCACTCAGAGAGCCCCAAGCCCTTTAAATCTCGGCCCTAGCCCGGCTGCCGGAGCTGAGGTGGCGATTTAAAGGGCCCGGAGCTCTGTGGCAGCCAGAGCCCCAGGCCCTTTAATTTGCCCGAGCCCCAGGGGCTCCCAGTCACCTCTGCAGCTGGCAGCCCTGGGTTGATTTAAAGGCTCTGGGGCACCCAGCCACAGCTGGTGCCCCAGGGCCTTTAAATATTGAGAGGCCATGCCTCTTCTGGTTGAGGCCACGCCTCTTCCGGATGAGGCCATGCCCCTTCAGGACTCCGGCAGTGCCGGTAAGTCCTGTGAGTTACTTTCACCCCTGGTGAGGTGGAGAAAGAAGAAACAAGAAGTAGGAGGGGATGCCAAGCCAAATCTTTTGTTTGGCTAGTGAGTGAATGCCCCAGGATCCACAGCTGATCCTAAGGACTCCATATGTCATGCTAGCCTGCATAGTGGTTCTTTCCCATCTCCCCCACCCCGGAAGCATTCCTCCTATCCATCTCTTTCCCAAGGGTTTTATTAGGCACAAGGAATAAAGTCAATGCTGCAGTGAGGAGAATTAATATATATCACCCAGCTTCAGAGAGCAGCAAGCTGCCCAGAGTGCCGGCTCTACCTCTCCCACCCCGACACACATACACCTTGAAATCCTGTAGAGGGAGCATCCTCCTGTGCAGGAAGGCATCCACATCTTTAGTGGGAAGCATGTGATATTGATTACGCTCCTGCCCTTTTCACTATATTAACATCTTGAGTCCTAAATGCATACATCTGAATTTTTTATTGCAGTCAGACATGTAGCATGACATTGAAATGTACAACTCCTTGCAGTTTGATGAGGAGTCCTTTCTTACCAGATCCGTTCTCCGTGTGACTCAGAATCGTATCTGCTGACTTTAAAGGGAAAAATAAAGAGGTCCCACCCAATTTGACTTTATTAACTCTGCAGCACCAAGAAAGCTATGGGAGAGCAAGCTGCATTTTAGTCTGCTTCCAGCTTCACCAACAGGATTGTTAACTACGTTCAAACTGCAGGGCTAAATTTCAACGGCAGTTTCACAGGCATAACTGGAAGGTAGAATTTGGCCTGCAGAATCTTTATTACTGGTAATAAATAAAGAGGGGAAAGAACCCTGCCTAGCGTAAGTTTCAAACATCAGAGAGCGCTAGCAATTAGGCAGAGGAAACGGGAAACACTTTTTACTTGCAGACTGACCAAATGTTACCTAGATTCATTCCGAGACGACAAACATGAAGCCTCTGTTTTGCTCCAGTTACAGACTACCCTGGAATGTTCTAGTTCCTTCCTTTCTGAGGACTATAACGCCCATGAAAAAACAGCATTCAAGCAGGAAGAAGTAGACATGGTCTATTAAATCTGCCTACTGCCAAACATTAAAGTCCTACGTACTGCAAGAGAAGCATGTTAACATCACCAATATAGGGTTTACGGGCCTATGTAGTCATTTGTAGTGGGTACCCAAGTTCCCTATAGGCCACGCAGGCACTAAGGGAATCTGACCCGCTGGGATTGGCTGGGGGAGGGACACCCCTCCCCCAACCTGCTGTGGCCTGGGGAAGGACCCAAACCCAGTCCAGACATGCTGTGGCTGGGGCACCCCTCACACAGCCCCAACTCAGCCCCAGACCTGCCGGGGCAGCCAGGGGAGGGGCGCCTATTCCCTCCCAGCCCATGTGATGCTGCAGGGAGAGAGAGCTGTGGGGGAGTCCTCTCTCCCTACCGTATCCCCAGGGCAGCCTGCACCCAAAACCCCTCATCCCAGCCCCACCCCAGAACCCGCAGCCCCAGCTGGAGCCTCACCCCCTGCACCCAACCCTCTCCTCCAGCCCTGAGCCCCTCAACCCTGGCCCCCACCCCAGAGCTCACATCCATGTGCCCCAACCCTCTGCACCTCTTGGCCCCACCGTCACTCAATGAAGGTGGTGCACATAACAAAATTCATTCTGCACATGTGGGGAAAAATTAAAGGGCACATTGGTCCTCTCTCCCCGCAGTAGCGCCGGGGCAGCCTGCACCCTAAACCTCTCATCCACGGCCCTACCCCAGAGCCCGCACCCCTACCTGGAGCCCTCACATCCCTGCACCTAAACCCTCTGCCCCAGCCCTGAGCCCCCTCCCACATTCCGAACCCCTCGGCCCCACCCCACCACATGAATTTTGTTATGTGCACCAATATGAAGGGGATGCTTAGGCTCCAGCACTACTTGACTCCACTGCTTTCCAAAGGTATTTCAAATCATCACGAGGGTGTGAAATTTGTTAATGTTTTGTGTAAATCCTTTCTCAACTGCAGTTCAACCACCACTTGAGGAACACGAATGCCAAGGCAGTTGTACGATTCAACCATGAGGATTAAACATTAGCCGTTAGAGCACATACAGAGCTAAAAACTCAGAGATGACGTAAGTAGGCACAATTCCACTGAAGACAGTCTGGTCTTCAGTCTCTTCCAGCTGACGGACCGACCGCTTGCTACGGAGCACATCCTAAACAACTGGCTCCTGTTATAGCAACTCTGATTAGTCTCTATAAAACTTGCACAAATTGCGGAACTAATTTTATTAATGTTTTTCTTCTGGTCATTTCCCACCTCTGTTATGCAGGAAAACTCAACTGAAATGTGACATCTGTGTTTCAATTAAATCTAATTTAAGTTTCCAGATTTTAGATCAGGAATGCCATGCTTAACCACAAGCCAACAAAACAGACAATGTATATTTTTCGGCACAGAAAGCTTGGTCTAAATCTCATTACAGTCCATAGAAAGACTCCCATTGGCTTCATTAGGCCTTGCCCATAGACTCTGGATTGTGTCTATTACCTAGCAAAAGAGAGGTATAAGATTGTTTTAGAATAGGGCTTATCCCCAGAAACTGATTGTTATGCAGTGCACAGAAAGTTCTCCTTTAGTATGAGATGGGCTTTTACCCAAAAAATAAACGTAAATGGATACTAAATCAAGGAATCTATAAAAAGCCTACAAAATGCTGCAGTTTTGGCTAGTCAAAGGTTCTGAATAAATATTGCTGTTCAATAAATGATTGCTCTGAATGTAGAAAAAAAGTAGTATACAAGGCATACTTTAACCTGGGGAAAGGTGCACTCAAACCAAGTAGTCTGAATACTGTTCATTTTAAGCTTTCTTGTGAGAGAATTCAAGACTCAAACCATTACGAACAGCTGAATAAAACGGGCAAAATTAACACTTGGGCTTCTTTATGAAGCTATTTGTGAGATTTCACTCTTTTAACATGGCTCATTTCATTCAGAGGAGGGTTCTAGCTAGGTGGCAAGAGACTTGGCAATTTTTATGCTTGGGAGCAAAGCCAACCTCTAACTAGAGGGCTAAGAGGAAACATTTCTGAGGACAGGTTATCCTGTAATTACTATGGAGTGTCTTACACCTTCCTCGGAACCATCTGGTGCTGGCCACCATCCAAGATACTGAACTCAACGGACCTTGGTTCTGATCCCGTACATGTTCCTATGCAAAATGTACCTGAATTGAAATCATCTATAGAAATCAGTGTAAACGTCAGTGTATTAATCACAAGAAATAGATTTTAGAATACAATTATTAAAAGGGCAAGGCACGTACTGACTTGAACAGACACAGTCTACATTCCACAAATTATATACAAATACATCATGAACCATTTCCCTAATATACCAAATTCTCTTAAAATGTCTGCAGTTGAACACTCTGTTGTCTAACAAGTGTTACCAAATACTATTTATATACGTTTCAAGAACACTTGCCTGTACTAAGTTAATCTTCTTAAATCACTGCTATTCAATACATGTATCGCAAATCTACCTAAAAGTTTGAAAATAATCTCTAGATAAATTTAACCTGCTACTGGTCTATAAAGCAATGAACTCCAATTCTGTTCTGATTAACTGCTCACATGATGCCTTATCTAAAGCCCATTAAAGTTGGTAAGTCTTTCCACTGACTCCAGTGGGTTTTGGATCAGGTCCATGAAACACTTTTAAAATCATCCTCACATCCTTCAGGATAAATGAGCTATGTCCATACCCACGACCTTTGCCTCATGCTTCAGTGCAGCTGTGATGTGCAGCATTCTCCCCATTCCTCCACCCATGCAAGTGAGGTTACATTATTCAGATTGGTAATTAAAAATACAAAACAATTCCTTCCTGCCATCTCACTCTCAAACTGTGGGAGAGTTTCCTTGCACATTTCCTCAGCATGGTTTCCCCTCCACCCCCTCACGAACCACATTTTATCATGATTTTAGAATGGAGGCACTAAAGCCCAAACACACAATTAATTCTACATCTGTGAAAACTATTGATATTTGCTCCACATAGGAAGTGTGTGATTTCAGCAACACAAAAAGCCTGAAGCATTATTGTTATAATAGTAGCAATGGCTTATCCTAAAGATACACACTTGTGACTAAAAGATTGATTATTTTGATATGTCTGGAGGCTATAAGAACGAATCAAAGACAACTGATTGAAATTAAGAGACTACCTGAAGGATTTCCTGCCTTTCTGTTTCATTAACTTTTTTCTCTCCTCATCACTCTTTCTACTACAGCTGTTCCTACATCTAGAGTCAAGCCAAACGTTAGGGTGATCAGACAGCAAAGGTGAAAAATCGGGATGGGGATTGGGGGGGAAGGTAATAGGGAACCGCTATAAAAAAAAAGACCCAAAAGATCCAACCAGGATAATAGGAACCTATAAAAGAAAAAGACCCAAAAATCAGGACTGTCCCTATAAAATCGGGACATCTGATCACCCTACCAAATGTGGTGTTTTGAGAATAAGCCAAATCAGATTTCACAAACACCCCAAACATAAACCTAGAAAAAGGATAATTGTAAGATTTATTATCTACAAAATCATAATTATGTAAAGTATTTGGAACAGGAATTATACTGAGATCTGTATACAGAGAGGCAGTGTGGTTGGGCTGGGGTCTACTCCCACCTCTGTCACTGATTTGCTGTGTTACCTCGAGCAAGGCACTTCAGATATCTGTGCCTATCTTTCCCTTTCCACCCATTGTCTGTCTTGTTTATTTAGCCTGTAGGGCCTTTGGAGCAGGGACACTCTCTTACTGTGTGTGTTTGTACAGTGCTGAGGACAATATGGGTCTTGGTTGGTGAAATCTAGGTGCTAATGTAATACTAAGGGCTATATGCTGCCCTTGGTTTTTCATTTGAACAATAACAGGAAGGTGTTCAATGGCATCAGGAACAAAAGTTAAAAAAAAAAAAAAAAATCAGAAAGGAACAGCAGAACAGGACGCTTGGGCCCCGACCCAGCAATGGCACATGCATATGGCCACGTCCATATGATGTGTAGTATCCATTTCAAATACATTGACCAACAAAAAGTATGCATTTATGAAAGAGGCATATCTGAACCCTGTTTTTAGGCATCCTGCCTATTAAAAACAAAAGTAGGGCCTGATCTAATTCCCACTGAAGCCAACGGGAGCTTTTCTGTCTAGTCAATGGGAGTTGAATTGGACCTATAAATAATTTCTGCAACTAGATGTGAGGAGCTAATACTCTTTGGTTACAAGGTTTGTAATAAAAAGGCAAAAATAAAAATCATTGCCACAAACAAAATGCCAGGCCTGTATTTGTACTTCTGGAGAGCAAACATGAGAATCAATAATGGGACGCTTCGTTTCCCAGACCAAACTCAGCACATCTGTTAGAATAATTAACAAGTTGCTTCATGAGGAACTCCATAAAACATTAAATTTCCACTGAACCATGAAATAAGGAGGTGAAAGCTCTGAATTTGCAGAAGCATGTGCTTCTTGGATTAATCTAATTGAACTGCTTCTCCAGTAAATAAATAAAGTCCTGCATTTCTGAAACCTTTTGGGTGAGACTTGTCATTTTTGCCGTTTTAACTGAAAGCACGAAACGATATCCTGAGGAAAACTGAGACCTTGCTATTTTTTCCCCTTCTTAACAATATTAACTTACAGCTTAGCAACGGCAAGGGTGGAGGAGGAAATTCCTCTATTCTCATCCCCCCCCCAGCCAAAACAACAAAAAAACCTTTTTAGCAGACTTTTGTACAGTGAGTTTGCTATCAATTGTTTGGAAGAAACATCTTATATTTTTCTTTTGAGTAATTTATGTTTTTCTTCTGAGTAATGAGTTTGATCCCAGCAGGTCAGTTTAATTTTATGGCAGAAAAAAGCCATATGCATATTTAAAAAAAAAATAAAAAAATAAAAAAGAGGAAGGACATAGACCAAAGCTGAGCTAAAAACAAAGAACTCTCATTGACTTCAGTGAAAAGTACTCTCTCCAGATCAAAGTATTACGCTATCTGCTCCTACAAGTAATAAATGTTATCAAATAGTTACCTACAGTAATCAGTAGGAAGGTGGCTCTTTCACAGGTATGAGGTCTAATGGCAAGTTTACTTGTGTAAGGGGTACAGAAATATTTGTACATGGGCAAAATTTCCATTAAGGGACGTAGCTGTTTGTGCTTCATAAATATAGAATGAGCCACCTTCCAACCGACTGCTATTAGGTAACATTAGTTGGTAGAATCATTATGGATAACCTACTTGATCTGTGGTACTGTAGCACACAAGAGCACGTAAGTAAAAATATAAATGAGATTGCTCCTCTGCTTAATAGTTTCCTCAAAAGCTTTTCCAGTGAAAGATTTTCTTTATCTGCATTTACTCAATAAAAAAGTACGGAGCCTATGGGCCACATTCTGAGGTCTGTCACTTTTAGAACTCCCACAGGTGTCAAAGAGCATGGATAAAGGTATCAGTGTGTATGGCCCATAGAGGGAGAAAAGTTATCCATGATTCTTGCTTGAAAAGTTGTGTGTTTTCATCAGCAAATAAATTCCCAAGTGACACTGCAAGTCACAGCTGTTTCCTAGCAGCACTGTTGAATGCAATCTAGACACAAATGGAAAGGAACGGAGAGGTTTGTGGGTGGACATGGTTCTTTGTGTACTTTGTATAAAACAACTGCAGAAGATTTGCTCACTTTTAGACTCCATGCTTCTCCTGAATACGGATCGTAATACATGCCCAGCTTCCTCTGCACCGGAACAGGGTACTATTCCTTGTTTATGAGTGGGAGGCTGGTCTTTGTAAAAATTACAGGATCAGGCCTTAAAAGGCATCACATTTGTGTGTTTGCATACTTTGTATCAGGGTAGCTGAAAACAGAATTTGGCTCAACTAAAAATACCAGCATTATGAAGACCTAGTTTCCATATTGCTTTTATACAGGTTTAGCATCACACAAACCTCTTGTTTTCAATTGTTAAAATGTTTGATATCACAAAATGCTTTGCAGAGAGATGCTCATAAAAATGGATAAGCAAGGTTTTAAGATGGGATTCAGAGAAGGAAGATGAGCTCAAAGTATAGAGGTTGTAGTCTAAAGTCATGGCAACACAGAAAACAGAACAGTGGGCTGTATATATGTGCATACAAAAAAGGGAAAGACAATATATGTACAAATCATTGGTCATTTACTGCATGAGAGTAATTAATTAGCTATTCTAAATTCAGAGGAAAATAGAACACATTGTCACAGGATCAGATCCATGCAGCCTAACCTTCTGGTCACTGACTTCAATGGAGCAGAACTGGGTCAGTAAACTGCTGATTTTTCATGCTTTCATGCCAACACTTCTCATTTGGAATATTGCTTAAATAAATACTTCCAGATTTTGCCCTTCATCACTGTTTCACTTGCCCATTGATCTGTGTTTATTAATAGCTCTAAATCTTGACTTTCACTTTATTACACAATGACAGACTCTAGGCTGATGAGTCCACCATCACTCCTACATGCTTATGCTTGTCATTACGTTACAAAAAAATCAATAGTTTTCAACCAGCCACTAGAGGCAGAAATATAGCTTTTCTTCTGAACTTAATTTCTTGTTTGTTTAATTTAGCCCGTTAATGTTATTGAATGAAAGGAGGTATTTGTTTTGGTTTTGTAGGTTTATATAATTTTGGAGCTTTTTAGTAGCTAGTTAGAGTCCAAGCTTTTAAACCAGAACAATAATAAGCAAAGCACCCAGAAAACAATTCTTTTGACTCTTCTGATCTTTACAATCTCTCTTAAAATCTACCTTTTCTTGTTTGTTTTTAATTGGTCAGGTAAGGGAATGTTTTGAAATCTTAAGATTAAAAATAGTAACAGCTAGTGAGCCAAAAGCTACTCTCAATGGAGCCATTCTCTGCGTATACCCAGGGGCGGCTCCAAGCACCAGCACGCCAAGCGCGTGCTTGGGGCGGCAAGCCGCAGGGGGTGCTCTGCCGGTTGCCGTGAGGGTGGCAGGCAGGTTGCCTTCGGTGGCATGCATGCAGAGGGTCCGCTGGTCCCACGGCTTCGGGGACCTCCCACAGGCTGCCGCCGAATCTGCGGGACTGGGGACCTCCCGCAGGCAAGCCGCTGAAGACAGCTTGCCTGCCATGCTTGGGGCGGCAAAATACCCAGAGCCGCCCCTGCGTACACCCATATACAGGATTTGGCCTACCTGCCTTTGGTTACTTGCAGGAGGAAGGCAAGAGGGATTTGACCCATTGGGCTCACACACTATTGAAAATGGCTCTTTTAGCGCCTGCTGTAATGCCCACTGGAGACAGCGGAAAAACTCCCACTGACTTCAGAGAGCTTTGGATCAGGCCCTTAATGGCTGAATACTCAGTAATGGAGGTTGAAGAAGTGAAATTGCCAGCCCCTCCCTGCAGCCTAGGGCCAGGACTGCAGTAGCAGCCACAGCCACAGCCCATCTGCCAGCCCTGTCCCTCTCACATTCCTGACTTCCACGATTGCCCATGGGGTGGAACACGGACACTCACTCCGCAACACTCTTTATTTGTGTTACGTCAGTGCCTAGCAGCCCAGGTCATGGACTACGAGTGCTAGGTGCTGCACAAGCACAGAATAACACGGTGCCTGACCCAAGGAGCTTACAGAAGTGCAAAACAAGAGATAACTTGACTGTGGCTTTAAAAGGCTCCATCTGGCTCTTGGCTTAATAAATATTGGTGCAAATGACCCTTTTTTCAGCTTGGTGAGCTGATTGGTTTATTTTAATGCTGTGTCTGGGCTAGCAAAAAACTAGTCAAAAAAAAGGAAGGGGGAGGACGGACACACAGTTGATGTATTAATATATTTTTGTGCCTATTTCTCTATATTATTGTAATTACACTTTTTTATTCTTCAAAAACAATGGCATGTATCCCATAGACATGAAGACAGGAGTTCTAGCAGAGATTTTCAGCACAAAATCTTCACACATGGGAATTTGTGAGTGGATTAATATCTTTACTTCAAGTCTAGTAGTGTCATAACCTGAGGCCTTGTCTACATTAGAAAAGGTAACTATATCAGCCTATTTACCTAGTGTATAACTATACCAGCAAACCCTCCAAGTGCAAATGCAGTTTAGATCAGTTCTCCAAACAAACTTAGCTATACTGGCAAAAGCACTTGTTGCCTGTACAACTGCATCCACGCTAGGGCTTTTGTTGCCACAACTAGGTGGTTAAAAAACAAAAAAAAAACCCTCCCATCACCTCCAACTGACATTAAGCCCCAGGAGAAGTATCTAGTGCATCCTTGGGATGATCCCTCTTCCTTAGGACTTGGCTACACTCAAAACTGCAAAGCGCTGCCGCGGCAGCACTTTGAATTGTGAGTGTGGTCGTGGCGCCAGCAGTGGGAGAGAGCTCTTCCAGCGCTGCAGGTACTCCACTCCTAGCGCTGGGGCACCGTTTACACTGGCGCTTTACAGCGCTGCAACTTGCTGCGCTCATGGGGGTGTTTTTTCACACCCCTGAGCAAGAAAGTTGCAGCGCTGTAAAGCATCAGTGTAGCCAATGCCATAGGTTTTCTGATAATCCAGAGTTTGGAGGCATTTGCTAGAGCAGCCCTCCAATTTTTGTCTCAGAGGAAGAAACCATTGCTTCAGCAGGACAGAGTCTGTTATAAGTTTTGTCCAACGCATAACCATGGGAGTCCTGTCGTTTGTGCAGCCCAGCAGGGTGCACTTACGTGTCAGAGTTGGCAAGAGATATCCGAGATCTGAACTTGTGTTTCCCAGATGTCCCAAGAGAGAACTCTCTCTCTCAAAGGGTTTGACCAAACGTTTGCAATTATAAAACCAAAACCATGAAACTAGGAAAAGGCCCAGAAAGAGCACTGAAAAGAGGGAAGAGTCTGCAAACAATTTACAGAAATCAGGAGACCATTGGAGGCATCTGATGTAAATTTAAACGCTTGAGGGAAGTAGAGGGGAAGGATGTCCTTGAAACACACCTGTGCTCAATCAAGCTCATTTTGAGAGAGTGCATCATGTACCAAAGGACTACTAGCCCAGCCACTCACAGAATGATGAGTGTGATACCAGATTCTGATACCCCTAGTCATGTTGAACAGTACCTTACTGAAATCAATGGACGCACTCGCGGAGTGAGATAGATTGGCTGGGTCTGGCTCAATGAGTATTTTTTCTCTGAATCTGGCTCCAAGAATTAGTCAATATGATCTAATCTCTTGCCATCTTTCCAGTCACAACTCCAGCTCTAACACTGCCCTCAGAACGTTCCTCCTTAGAGTTATTTCAGCATTATGTAAACTACAAAGGCTTTCAATGATTAGCTGTCATTAGAAGCTGTAGTGCCTGCTGAGCAAAGAACTCAATTAAATTTTACCCCTAATTTTTATTGAAAATTAAAGCCATTCTCCAGAACTCTTTGGCAATGTATCCTCAAACTACAGTGCCCTCTCAGTTTTAGTCCTGTTCCTCTCCATCAAGCATGTCAGAGTACATGATACGTAGTGTTTTGTGGCATGCCGAATGTGGGGCTTTATCAGTAGGTCAAAAAAACCTCCAAACACAACCACCAAAGCCAAGATTTTCATAAGTGAGACATTTTCATCCTGACATATATTAAAGTGGCTTCGTTTTCAAAAAGTGCTGTGCACCTGCCCTCTACAAATCAGGGCTCTTTAAGGCATCTCAGGTTGGACATACACAATCACTAAATCACTAAATCACTAAACCAAGTTTGAAAAGCTTGGCCAAGGTTTCCCTCAGAGTTTATATCTACAAGGGAGTAGGATAAGACTATTTATGTCGTTTCCACTAGATGACTGAACAATCTGGCAACGGCCACGTGATATATTCAATGGCCAAATCAGTATTTCCCTCCTACTTCTAAATTCTATTAATCTTATCACCAAAGCCAGGATTTGAACCCAGGTCTCCAGAGTATAAGATTAACACAATTAATACAATTTTGTCTGATGAAAATGGAGATCAGGGGCATGGAATGGATGCCAGCATAAAGCCAGGCTGCAAAGGGCAAAAAATAGCATTAAAAGGGGGCAGGGGAGAGCTACTTTTGTGCCTACTTTAGTACTGAAGTGTGCCACCAGATACACTGTACCATACAGAGAAGAAAAGATGACTAATGTGGTTTTTCAGAAAAAGCTTTAATTAAGACAATTTGAATAATATTTACTCAAGTGTTTTTCAAAAGGTTTTTTTTGGTCGGTTTAACTGCAATTGGCAAGACGCTCCAATGAAACGATCCACTCTAGCCATTGCTTTATTTAGTTTTTTCTCCTGATAATCCTAAAAAGCATCAGCGGTAGCCCCAGGAGCAGGAACGTCTTATTGATCCTTAATTAAAAAGGAACAATTTACTACTATTCTTTGAACCTATTTATTAGGCCAGATCTTCATCTGACTTGGCATTGCTCAACTGAAGTCAATGAAGCTATGTCAATTTATCCCAGCTGAGGATATGGTCTGGTCTGTCTTTATCATGTGCTGCAAACAATTTAAACAGCTACATTTTGAATCTTGACTGCATAAAGTTAAAATTTTGTTTGAAAAGTTGTTATTTTTCTCCCTACATATATTTGATCTTTCTGCAAGTGAATCATGGTCTCTCTCAAGTCCTGATACTTTTTTGCCTGCCACATTCATGCCTGTTCCTCTCCAGATGAAAATAAGCTGTGCTGTACAACTCACATTAAAAACATATGAAGAATTGGAACTGCATATCTGTGACACATCCCACTATTTCCTTGTCACTTTGCAAGCAACTAAGTGTTTTAAAATCAGGTCAAATTAAATCTATGAAATCACTGATAGTAGTTTCCATAACAACATGGGAGTATTGTTCTCATGAATGTATCCGCAGGAATCCTTTCTTGTGCTTACTTTCCAGGGGGCCTTTAAAAGGTGGAAGAAAGTGACCTATTTACAAGAAAACATAACAGAAGTATGCTTGAGATTTAAGGCTCTTTTGACAGTTCTGGTTCTCTTTAACATATTTGGAATACAGTTCTATATTTCAACAGAATGAAATATGGTAAAAATGATGGCACAATAAATGTTTGGTCACATCACCCTTTTTCCCCAACAAAGAAATCTCTTTTTATTCACAGCAAAAAACAACATTAGTGCGTTAGCGCTAATTATTGGCTTGTGATGCTAGGTCTTGCTGCCAGATGCTGGTTAGGCTCAGCAATTCCATGTGGTTCCTTGCCCTAGTGTCTTCCCCAGGTCTGCATTAAAACAGTTACAAGAATGGGGGGAAATCTTGCAAGCAGGGCATTTTTCTGGTGGTGATGGTGGTGCTAGATCTCGGTAACCCCTTGGCCTAAATTTGTATCACTAAATATGCCCCGATGCCAACGAGGCAAGGAACTTAAAACAATCTGAGTGTGCATGTACCAATTTAAATACATTTTTTCATTGCAATCATTAACACAGTGCAACCTCTAATGTGAAGCCAGCTACACCAGTAGAAAGATGTCCTGTGGCTCACTGTGACTGACTTAGGGGTATCCAGAAATAAGTGTCATTTTGTCCTTCCCCCCTTCCCTCCTCCCCCCAGCCTCCAGTGAGAGGGACACTTGCTTGTGCTTAACTGCGTATCAGCTCCCTGACACCTCCAGCCTGTTAGCTACCCAGGCAATCCCCTTTGGGCTATACCAGCCCTTACTTTGCCTTGCAGGCAGGGCCAGTGCTACCATTAAGGCGAACTAGGCGGTTGCCTAGGACACCAAGATTTGGGGGCACCAAAAAGCTGTTTGGCGCTGCAAGCCTGGGAGTAGAATTAGAGTGGAGGCAGCATGCTCGGAGAGGACGCGGAGCAGAGGTGAGCTGGGGTGGGGAGGTGATGCACAGCTCCCTGGGCGGGGGTATCTGTTGTGGTGGG